>NW_028165022.1:0-12183 GCF_964263955.1 Coregonus lavaretus
GAGATTCAGCTGCATGCCTCTTCAGTCAGTCCCCTCTCTCCCTCCACTCCCTCCACACCTCCCTCTCTACTTCCCTCACTCTCTGCCTCCCCCTCTGCCTCCCTTCCTCTCTACCTCCCTCTATCACTCCCCTCTCTCACTCCCCTCCCTCCCTCCCTGCCTTCCTCCCTCCCTCCCTCCCTCTCTGCCTCCCTCCCTCCCTCCCTCCCTCTCTGCCTCCCTCCCTCTCTGCCTCCCTACCTCCCTCTCTGCCTCTCTGCCTCCCTACCTCCCACTCTGCCTCCCTCCCTCCCTCTCTGCCTCCCTACCTCCCTCTCTGCCTCTCTGCCTCTCTGCCTCCCTCCCTCCTTCTCTGCCTCCCTGCCTCCCTCTCTGCCTCCTTACCTCCATCTCAGCCTCTCTGCCTCCCTCCCTCTCTGCCTCCCCTCCCTCTCTGCCTCCCTCCCCTCTCTCCCTCCCCTCTCTCCCTCCCTACCTCTAGCTGGTGTTTATTATCAGGTGTGGGTGGGTTGGGCAGTATCCAGATTTTCATATCGTCATAACTCCCTTCTCTCATACCAAAAAACCCCAGCTAAAAAGACAATTGGGCGTCTATTACCATAATGCTAACAACATTAGCATAAGTCATATAGAATTTCAATGGAGGCTGGTAATTAAATATGCTAATGAGCGGAAACAAAAATAAACGAATTGCAAAGACAGGCAATCTAGCTCATAAAGTTATACATACACTATATATACAGCAGTATGTGGACACCCCTTCAAATGAGTGGATTCGGATATTTCAGCCACACCCGTTGCTGACAGGTGTATAAGATTGAGCACACAGCCATGCAATTTCCATAGACAAATATTGGCAGTAGAATGGCCTTACTGAAGAGCTCAGTAACCGTCATAGGATGCCACCTTTCCAACAAGTCAGTTCATCACATTTCTGCCCTGCTAGAGCTGCCCCGGTCAACTGTAAGTGCTGTTATTGTGAATTGGAAACATCTAGGAGCAACAACAGCTCAGCCGCGAAGTGGTAGGCCACACAAGCTCACAGAACGGGACCGGCGAGTGCTGAAGCGCTTAGCGCGTAAAAATCATCTGTCCTCGGTTGCAACACTCACTACCGAGTTCCAAAATACCTCTGGAAACAACGTCAGTACAATAACTGTTCGTCGGGAGCTTCATGAAATGGGTTTCCATGGCCGAGCAGCCACACACAAGCCTAAGATCACATGCGCAATGCCAAGCATCCGCTGGAGTGGTGTAAAGCTCGCAGCCATAGGACTCTGGAGCAGTGGAAATGCGTTCTATGGAGTGATGAATCACGCTTCACCATCTGGCAGTCCGACGGTCTAATCTAGGTTTGGCGGATGCCAAGAGAACGCTACCTGCCCCAATGCATAGTGCCAACTGTAAAGTTTGGTGGAGGAGGAATAATGGTCTGGGGCTGTTTTTCATGGTTCGGACTAGGCCCCTTAGTTCCAGTGAAGGGAAATCTTAACGCTACAGCATACAATGACATTCTAGACGATTCTGTGCTTCCAACTTTGTGGCAACAGTTTGGGGAAGGCCCTTTCCTGTTTCAGCATGACAATGCCCCCGTGCACAAAGCGAGATCCATACAGAAAGTGTTTGTCGAGATCGGTGTGGAAGAACTTGACTGGCCTGCACAGAGCCCTGACCTCAACCCAATCGAACACCTTTGGGATGAATTGGAACGCCGACTGCGAGCCAGACCTAATCGCCCAACATCAGTGCTCGACCTCACTAATGCTTTTGTGGCTGAATGGAAGCAACTCCCCGCATCAGTGTTCCTACATCCAGAAGAGTGGAGGCTGTTATAGCAACAAAGGGGGGACCAACTCCATATTAATGCCCATGATTTTGGAATGAGATGTTCAAAGAGCAGGTGTCCACATACTTTTGGTCATGTAGTGTATGATGGTCATTCCAAACAAGGAGACGCCTCATCTCCAACCACATGCATCATCCTCCCTCTAAGCCCATTCACATCCCAGACACACACACACACACCCACACACACACACACACACACACACACACACACACCCACACACCCACACCCACACACACACACACACCCACACACACACACACACACACCCACACCCACACCCACACCCACACCCACACACACACACACACACACACACACACCCAGGCGCAATGTTTTTGTGGACTACATGTCTATAATTGTCATTGTCATTCTAGCTTTAGATACCTGCTTAATGAAATGCATTGTGGTTCGACGACTACAGTGGATGTTAATTAGGACAGCTGAAACACCCTAACATGCTTTTAGATGTTTTATTAATATGCATGAGTACTAAACCAGTGGCTGTGTCTCAAAGGGCACCGTATTCTCTTTTTACAGTGCACTAATTTTGATCAAGGCTAGTGAAAAGCAGTACAGTGTATAGGGAATAGGGTGCCATTTGGGATGCAAGCCATGTCAGCCTTCTGTTCTCCATACGGTATGGCCGGGTGGGTGGACGTGGCTATACATCACACTGCTGAACCAACCAATGGCAGTCTGTTTACAAAGGGCACCTCCCAACTGGCACCCTATTCCCTATATAGTGTACTACTTTTGACCAGAGTCCTATGGGGCCCTGGTCAAAAGTAGTGCACTATATAGGGAATAGGGTGCCATTTGGGACTCATACACAGTCATTTGGCCAATATGTTGTCCCAATCTGAGAGTCCGCATGGATCCTCTTTAGGTGTAATGAGCCGTGGACTAACAACACTTTCCCTGATGGATCAATCCATTCACTAAAGACCACAGTGTTAGTAGTTACTACAGCAAGGGGGGGTGTAGAGGATACAAGGAGGTCAGGGGGTATGGGGGGGTCAGGGAGGACAGTGGGTATGGGGGGGTCAGGGAGGACAGTGGGTACGGGGGGGTCAGGGAGGACAGTGGGTACGGGGGGGTCAGGGAGGACAGTGGGTATGGGGGGGGTCAGGGGGTACAGTGGTATGGGGGGGTCAGGGGGTACAGTGGGTATGGGGGGGTCAGGGGGTACAGGGGGTATGGGGGGGTCAGGGGGTACAGGGGGTATGGGGGGTCAGGGGGTACAGGGGGTATGGGGGGGTCAGGGGGTACAGTGGGTATGGGGGGGTCAGGGGGTACAGTGGGTATGGGGGGGTCAGGGGGTACAGGGGGTATGGGGGGGTCGGAGGGGATCAGAGGGTACAGTGGGTATGGGGGGGTCAGGGGGTACAGGGGGTATGGGGGGGTCAGGGGGTACAGTGGGTATGGGGGGGTCAGGGGGTACAGTGGGTATGGGGGGGTCAGGGGGTACAGTGGGTATGGGGGGGTCAGGGGGTACAGTGGGTATGGGGGGGTCAGGGGGTACAGTGGGTATGGGGGGGTCAGGGGGTACAGTGGGTATGGGGGGGACAGGGGGTACAGTGGGTATGGGGGGGTCAGGGGGTACAGTGGGTATGGGGGGGACAGGGGGTACAGTGGGTATGGGGGGGGCAGAGAGGACAGAGGGTATGGGGGGGACAGAGAGGACAGAGGGTACGGGGGGGACAGGGACAAAGGGAGGATAGGAACGAGCGCAGCATGCCCTTTTCTGGTTGTGGTTGCTTGGTAACGGGCCATGCTAGTGCCATGAGCCCCTTCACCCAGAGTAAACAGGCTGGCAGTAATCTGGTCATTACCGTCCTCCTGCTGCCGTCGGCCCAGGAAGTCCCACTGAAGTCAGTCAGATTCACTTCGGGAAAACATCAGGACCATAATGATGGCTTCTTGTATGCTTTGAAAAACTAATACTAAAACAGCAGCTATACTAAATTATACTAAGAAGAAAAAAACATTGGGATTTTTAGGCCTAATCTTTAATGTGTCAAATTCTCTGTTCCCAATCCCAAGTCACACACACACTGCCCTCGGCACCATGGCAACTACTGTTTCCACTCAGCTGAAAGGTCAGTGTTGATCTGGGTGGATTCAGGGACATGCATATTGCATGGGCTCTCTCTCTGTGTGTGTGTGTGTGTGTGTGTGTGTGTGTGTGTGTGTGTGTGTGTGTGTGTGTGTGTGTGTGTGTGGAGTTCTAAATGATACCAGGGGAATCAGTATTTGGAGTGAGGCCAGAGGCTTGTTCTTGTATGTGTTTAGGGTTGAAAAGACAGGTTTACCCTGAGTAATCTAGAAATGTCTCCGACATTTCAAGGACAAGGGCAGAAGGAACACTCCTTTCATCATTCACAAAGCAGTACAATGTATTACATTTGTATTACAATCGTTTCCATAACCATTCAGCAACTCCATGCACTTTTAAACCTTTTAAATCAACGGCTTTATGAAAGGTGTAGACGGCTCAATGGGAGTAAAAGCAATGACCTCTAAGAGAAAACAACTAGAAATGGAAATACTTGACTTCCTTCATCTAGTCGAGAGCTTCAAGGTTGGTAACGATCCCATTTACCTCAGGCCCACTCTCATGTACATCCACCAGTCTCCAAAAGACTTTCCCCATAGGTAATGGTACTGAACATGAATTATTGAAATGAGACCTTTTACTCAGTGAAGAGGAGCCTCGCTTTCCCCGAGAACTCCATGGTGGTTATGTCAGCTGCTACATGTTGTCCTGGTGTAAACGTTGTGTTACTGGCTTTCCAGGGGGAATCTGATGAGAGATGAGAAATCTCCAGCTATAGATATGTTGTTACGTGAATTTCTATCCCAATGTTTCAAACATGAACGTATTGCTCAGTCTGTATCCCAGAGGTTGTAAATCTTGAATAATCAGACCAAGCAGCCCAGCATACAATCATCAGGCTTTATTCATTGAGAACATTCTAAAACAAAATGGTCGTACAATATTTTTATATGCACGCGTCAGAGAATCCCTCCCCTCTTTAGGCAGGCTGTAGTTTTCGACTGGAAAACTGCTCTCCTGATCATCATGTCACACACACACACACACACACACATACACACACACACACACACACACATACACATACACATACACATACACATACACATACACATTCACATTCACATACACACACACACACTGTTCTTATATTTCCCTACTCCTTGCTTCGGGCAGGCTGCAAACTTCAGTTATCGCATTCTCACAATATCCTGCAAGCCTTCCACTCCCCCTCCCTGTGTGTTCTGGGAACCAGTCTATACTCTGTTGCTGGGATATAAACACATTATCTGGAGTTGGGATGGGCTCTACTCTGGGATAACACAGAGACACAGCCTTATCTGGAGTTGGGATGGGCTCTACTCTGGGATAACACAGAGACACAGCCTTATCTGGAGTTGGGATGGGCTCTACTCTGGGATAACACAGAGACACACAGCCTTATCTGGAGTTGGGGATGGGCTCTACTCTGGGATAACACAGAGACACAGCCTTATCTGGAGTTGGGGATGGGCTCTACTCTGGGATAACACAGAGACACAGCCTTATCTGGAGTTGGGGATGGGCTCTACTCTGGGATAACACAGAGACACAGCCTTATCTGGAGTTGGGGATGGGCTCTACTCTGGGATAACACAGAGACACAGCCTTATATGGAGTTGGGGATGGGCTCTACTCTGGGATAACACAGAGACACACAGCCTTATCTGGAGTTGGGGATGGGCTCTACTCTGGGATAACACAGAGACACACAGCCTTATCTGGAGTTGGGGATGGGCTCTACTCTGGGATAACACAGAGACACAGCCTTATCTGGAGTTGGGATGGGCTCTACTCTGGGATAACACAGAGACACAGCCTTATCTGGAGTTGGGATGGGCTCTACTCTGGGATAACACAGAGACACACAGCCTTATCTGGAGTTGGGGATGGGCTCTACTCTGGATAACACAGAGACACACAGCCTTATCTGGAGTTGGGGATGGGCTCTACTCTGGGATAACACAGAGACACACAGCCTTATCTGGAGTTGGGATGGGCTCTACTCTGGGATAACACAGAGACACAGCCTTATCTGGAGTTGGGATGGGCTCTACTCTGGGATAACACAGAGACACAGCCTTATCTGGAGTTGGGATGGGCTCTACTCTGGGATAACACAGAGACACAGCCTTATCTGGAGTTGGGATGGGCTCTACTCTGGGATAACACAGAGACACAGCCTTATCTGGAGTTGGGATGGGCTCTACTCTGGGATAACACAGAGACACAGCCTTATCTGGAGTTGGGATGGGCTCTACTCTGGGATAACACAGAGACACAGCCTTATCTGGAGTTGGGATGGGCTCTACTCTGGGATAACACAGAGACACAGCCTTATCTGGAGTTGGGGATGGGCTCTACTCTGGGATAACACAGAGACACAGCCTTATCTGGAGTTGGGATGGGCTCTACTCTGGGATAACACAGAGACACAGCCTTATCTGGAGTTGGGATGGGCTCTACTCTGGGATAACACAGAGACACACAGCCTTATCTGGAGTTGGGGATGGGCTCTACTCTGGGATAACACAGAGACACAGCCTTATCTGGAGTTGGGATGGGCTCTACTCTGGGATAACACAGAGACACAGCCTTATCTGGAGTTGGGGATGGGCTCTACTCTGGGATAACACAGAGACACAGCCTTATCTGGAGTTGGGGATGGGCTCTACTCTGGGATAACACAGAGACACAGCCTTATCTGGAGTTGGGGATGGGCTCTACTCTGGGATAACACAGAGACACAGCCTTATCTAGAGTTGGGATGGGCTCTACTCTGGGATAACACAGAGACACAGCCTTATCTGGAGTTGGGATGGGCTCTACTCTGGGATAACACAGAGACACAGCCTTATCTGGAGTTGGGATGGGCTCTACTCTGGGATAACACAGAGACACACAGCCTTATCTGGAGTTGGGGATGGGCTCTACTCTGGGATAACACAGAGACACAGCCTTATCTGGAGTTGGGGATGGGCTCTACTCTGGGATAACACAGAGACACAGCCTTATCTGGAGTTGGGGATGGGCTCTACTCTGGGATAACACAGAGACACAGCCTTATCTGGAGTTGGGGATGGGCTCTACTCTGGGATAACACAGAGACACAGCCTTATATGGAGTTGGGGATGGGCTCTACTCTGGGATAACACAGAGACACACAGCCTTATCTGGAGTTGGGGATGGGCTCTACTCTGGGATAACACAGAGACACACAGCCTTATCTGGAGTTGGGGATGGGCTCTACTCTGGGATAACACAGAGACACACAGCCTTATCTGGAGTTGGGGATGGGCTCTACTCTGGGATAACACAGAGACACAGCCTTATCTGGAGTTGGGATGGGCTCTACTCTGGGATAACACAGAGACACACAGCCTTATCTGGAGTTGGGGATGGGCTCTACTCTGGATAACACAGAGACACACAGCCTTATCTGGAGTTGGGGATGGGCTCTACTCTGGGATAACACAGAGACACACAGCCTTATCTGGAGTTGGGATGGGCTCTACTCTGGGATAACACAGAGACACAGCCTTATCTGGAGTTGGGATGGGCTCTACTCTGGGATAACACAGAGACACAGCCTTATCTGGAGTTGGGATGGGCTCTACTCTGGGATAACACAGAGACACAGCCTTATCTGGAGTTGGGATGGGCTCTACTCTGGGATAACACAGAGACACAGCCTTATCTGGAGTTAGGATGGGCTCTACTCTGGGATAACACAGAGACACAGCCTTATCTGGAGTTGGGATGGGCTCTACTCTGGGATAACACAGAGACACAGCCTTATCTGGAGTTGGGATGGGCTCTACTCTGGGATAACACAGAGACACAGCCTTATCTGGAGTTGGGGATGGGCTCTACTCTGGGATAACACAGAGACACAGCCTTATCTGGAGTTGGGATGGGCTCTACTCTGGGATAACACAGAGACACAGCCTTATCTGGAGTTGGGATGGGCTCTACTCTGGGATAACACAGAGACACACAGCCTTATCTGGAGTTGGGGATGGGCTCTACTCTGGGATAACACAGAGACACAGCCTTATCTGGAGTTGGGATGGGCTCTACTCTGGGATAACACAGAGACACAGCCTTATCTGGAGTTGGGATGGGCTCTACTCTGGGATAACACAGAGACACAGCCTTATCTGGAGTTGGGGATGGGCTCTACTCTGGGATAACACAGAGACACACAGCCTTATCTGGAGTTGGGGATGGGCTCTACTCTGGGATAACACAGAGACACAGCCTTATCTGGAGTTGGGGATGGGCTCTACTCTGGGATAACACAGAGACACACAGCCTTATCTGGAGTTGGGATGGGCTCTACTCTGGGATAACACAGAGACACAGCCTTATCTGGAGTTGGGGATGGGCTCTACTCTGGGATAACACAGAGACACAGCCTTATCTGGAGTTGGGGATGGGCTCTACTCTGGGATAACACAGAGACACAGCCTTATCTGGAGTTGGGATGGGCTCTACTCTGGGATAACACAGAGACACACAGCCTTATCTGGAGTTGGGGATGGGCTCTACTCTGGGATAACACAGAGACACAGCCTTATCTGGAGTTGGGATGGGCTCTACTCTGGGATAACACAGAGACACAGCCTTATCTGGAGTTGGGGATGGGCTCTACTCTGGGATAACACAGAGACACAGCCTTATCTGGAGTTGGGATGGGCTCTACTCTGGGATAACACTGACACACAGCCTTATCTGGAGTTGGGAATGGGCTCTACTCTGGGATAACACAGAGACACAGCCTTATCTGGAGTTGGGGATGGGCTCTACTCTGGGATAACACAGAGACACAGCCTTATCTGGAGTTGGGATGGGCTCTACAATGGGATAACACAGAGACACATCCTTATCTGGAGTTGGGATGGGCTCTACTCTGGGATAACACAGAGACACAGCCTTATCTGGAGTTGGGGATGGGCTCTACTCTGGATAACACAGAGACACACAGCCTTATCTGGAGTTGGGGATGGGCTCTACTCTGGAATAACACAGAGACACACAGCCTTATCTGGAGTTGGGGATGGGCTCTACTCTGGGATAACACAGAGACACAGCCTTATCTGGAGTTGGGGATGGGCTCTACTCTGGGATAACACAGAGACACACAGCCTTATCTGGAGTTGGGGATGGGCTCTACTCTGGGATAACACAGAGACACACAGCCTTATCTGGAGTTGGGGATGGGCTCTACTCTGGGATAACACAGAGACACAGCCTTATCTGGAGTTGGGGATGGGCTCTACTCTGGATAACACAGAGACACACAGCCTTATCTGGAGTTGGGGATGGGCTCTACTCTGGGATAACACAGAGACACACAGCCTTATCTGGAGTTGGGGATGGGCTCTACTCTGGGATAACACAGAGACACACAGCCTTATCTGGAGTTGGGGATGGGCTCTACTCTGGGATAACACAGAGACACACAGCCTTATCTGGAGTTGGGGATGGGCTCTACTCTGGGATAACACAGAGACACATAGCCTTATCTGGAGTTGGGGATGGGCTCTACTCTGGGATAACACAGAGACACACAGCCTTATCTGGAGTTGGGATGGGCTCTACTCTGGGATAACACAGAGACACAGCCTTATCTGGAGTTGGGGATGGGCTCTACTCTGGGATAACACAGAGACACACAGCCTTATCTGGAGTTGGGATGGGCTCTACTCTGGGATAACACAGAGACACACAGCCTTATCTGGAGTTGGGGATGGGCTCTACTCTGGGATAACACAGAGACACAGCCTTATCTGGAGTTGGGATGGGCTCTACTCTGGGATAACACAAAGACACACAGCCTTATCTGGAGTTGGGATGGGCTCTACTCTGGGATAACACAGAGACACAGCCTTATCTGGAGTTGGGATGGGCTCTACTCTGGGATAACACAGAGACACACAGCCTTATCTGGAGTTGGGGATGGGCTCTACTCTGGGATAACACAGAGACACACAGCCTTATCTGGAGTTGGGGATGGGCTCTACTCTGGGATAACACAGAGACACAGCCTTATCTGGAGTTGGGGATGGGCTCTACTCATGGTAGTACTGTACTACATTTCCCTCAAGAGAAATGCCTGGCGTCTGCCTATACTGGGCTCTGCTCTACATCACAGGGATAAAGGGGCTCATGTCCGGCCCTGTGTCCTAACCCTCCTCTTCCCAGGCGTTCTACTATCTGTAGAGAAGCATGACATTAAATCTTACAACTATGACATTATACCTCAGAACCATAACATATCTCAGAAACGTAAACATTATATCTCAGAACCGTATCATTATATCTCAGAACCCAATGTTCTCCATTCCTTCTCTTGTATGTTGTGGTTTTTTTAGGAGCCGTAGGTCGTAACCCCCCCAGCCCCCCTATCAGCCATGAGCAGCAAGCCCCAACCCCCTCTGATGAAGAAGCATAGCCAGACAGATCTGGTGAGCCGGCTGAAGACCAGGAAGATACTGGGGGTCGGAGGAGAGGATGATGATGGAGAGGTGCATAGGTCAAAGGTCAGTAGTATGCAGGCACAGATTCTACAGTGCCTTCAGAAAGTACTCACGCCCCTTTTACTTTTTCCACATTTTGTTGTGTTAATGCCTGAATTTAAAATTGATCAAATTTAGATTTTTGGGGTCACTGGCCTACACACAATACCCCATAATGTCAAAGCGGAATTATGTTTTTAAGAAATGTTTACAAATTAATAAAAAATGGAAAGCTGAAATGTTTTTTGTCAATAAGTATTCAACCCCTTTGTTATGGCAAGCCTAAATAACTTCAGGAGTAAAAATGTGCTTAGCAAGTCACATAATAAGTTGCATGGACTAACTCTGTGCAATAATAGGGATTTTTTTATGACTACCTCATCTCTGTACCCCACACATAAGGTCCGTCAGTCGAGCAGTGAATTTCAAACATAGATTCAACCACAAAGACCAGGTAGGTTTTTCAATGCCTCGCAATGAATGGCACCTATTGGTAGATGGGTAAAAATTAAAAAAGCAGACATTGAATATCCCTTTGAGCATGGTGAAGTTATTAATTACACTTTGGATGGCGTATTAAAACACCAATCACTACAAAGATACAGGCGTCCTGCCTAACTCAGTTGCCGGAGAGGAAGGAAACCACTCAGGGATTTCACCATGAGGCCAATGGTGACTTTAAAACAGTTACCGGAGTTTAATGGCTGTGATAGGAGAAAACTGAGGATGGATCAACAACCTTGTATTTACTCCACAATACTAACCTAATTGACAGAGTGAAAAGAAGGAAGCCTGTACAGAATATAAATATTCCAAAACATGCATCCTGTTTGCTACAAGGAACTAAAGTAACATTGCAAAAAATGAATACAAAGTGTTATGCTTGGGGCAAATCCAATACAACACATTACTGAGTACCACTCTCCATATTTTCAAGCATAGGGGTGGCTGCATCATGTTATGGGTATGCTTTTAATCGTTAAGGACTGGGGAGTTTTTCAGGATAAAAAAAAAAATGAATGGAGCTAAGCACATGCAAATTCCTCGAGGAAACCTGGTTCAGTCTGCTTTCCACCAGACACTGGAAGATGAATTCACCTTTCAGCAGGACAATAACCTAAAACACAAGGCCAAATCTACACTGGAGTTGGTTACCAAGAAGACCGTGAATGTTTCTGAGTGACCGAGTTACAGTTTTCACTTAAATCTACTTGAAAATCTATGACAAGACCTGAAAAGGGTTGTCGAGCAATGATCAACAACCAATTTGACAGAGCTGGAAGGATTAAACAATTAAAAATATGTGGGCAATTCTTGCCCAATCCAGGAGTGGAAAGCTCTTAGAGACTTACCCAAAAGGCTCACAGCTTTAATCGCTGCCAAAGGTGGTTCTACAATAAATGTGTCAAAATTCATAAAAACATGTTTTCACTTTGTCACTATGGGGTATTGTGTGTAGATGGGTGAGAAAGATAATCTATTTAATCAATTTTGAATTCAGGCTGTAACACAACAAAATGTGGAATAAGTCAAGGGGTATGAGTACTTTCTGAAGGCTATTTTCATTTCTTAAAAAATCACTTACTACTGTAAGAATGTGTCAATAGAAGAAAAAATAATAATTTTATTGTCTCATACACCCAATAGGTGCAGTGAAATGTTGTTTTACAGGGTCAGCCATAGTAGTACAGCACCCCTGGAGCAAATTAGGGCTAAGT
>NW_028165021.1:0-17473 GCF_964263955.1 Coregonus lavaretus
CCGCCATCCTTTCCCTACTTGGAGTAAATTAGTGAACAACAATGCTTAGGCCTCTACTTCCAGCCTATACTTACTATCTACACCTTATGGACACAGTCAATTGTACAATAATTCTATTTTATTTGTTTTTGCTCCTGAACTTCTTCTACTCTCAACCTCTCCGATCATTTTCATGATGTCCATCCGGTTTGCTTCTATATGCCGTATCTTTCTAACTGTGCTCTTTCCCAAAAGCTCCCAACATATAACCTATATACTTATTATGGACACAGTATGCTTACATTATTAGTTATCTTGTTATTATTTGTTGTTAGTTGTTATTAGTCCCATCCTTCAGCTCCATTCAACACCTCCCATCTATCTCTTAACACCATCCATATTGGATTTCTATTTGCCATATATTTCTCAACCGTACTGTGATGTTTTACAAAAGTTCTGAACCTTTCTATTCTCATTGCTTCTACAGATTGTGAATTGAAAATAAACATATTTGCTAAAAGTATTATTATTATATTATTGATCGATTGACTATGACTTTTCAGATCATCCATGTAGTGCTGTCTGCAGGGTTAGCTCCAGGTAAATATTGCAATCCTTTAGCCATTCCTGGACCTGTGACCAAAAACAAGCTACAAATGGACAGAACCAAAACAAATGATCTAATGATTCTGTCTCTTCACAGCAAAATCTGCAGAGCTGGGAAGATTGTATCCCCCATATAAATAACATTCTATTGGTAGCAAGAATTGTATATAATAATTAAATTTAAAGATTCTAAGTTTTGAATCCGGTGTCGTTTTGCGTATCAGGTCATAAACACTATGCCATGGAATCGGTACGTCAAAAATCTCTTCCCAACTATTTTGCAATCTATATGGGACGGCTGTCAATCCTTTGGTCCTTAAGTGAAACTGATATACTTTTTTTTTTATCACAGTTTTCCTTAACCAATTAGTTCCTTTAATGCAAGGCCACAGACAAGTTCCTTACTTTCTCCCCTTCTACTTTCCTCTTCCATTTATGCGGTAAGGCTGCAATTATTTGGTTGTAATTTGGGTAGAGCAGACATTTCCATATGTTTTTGTTAGCTGCATGTGCGACATAACTCCACCAGTCCTACCGATGATATCATTTATGAAGTTTATACCTTTTTTAAACATTCTGTCAAAAATAAAGTTTTTTTGTTAATTAGTATATTTGAATTTAACCACAATATTTGTTGCATTATTTGTTCTGTCGTTTCTGGAGGATTAAATTGACATTTCAACCAACTTTCTATGGCTTGTTTTAGAAATAGTGATATTTGGGAGATGCTTTCCTTTTCAAATAACTGAAAATGAGTGGTTGTAATCTGAATAAAGGGGAAAAGGCCATTCTTGAACATTGGGTGAGACAATCTTACTAATCTGCTTGAGAACCAGTTCGGATTTAAGTATAACTTTTGTATGACTGAAGCTTTTAGTGATAGGTCTAATGCTTTAATATTTAATAATTTCTGTCCTCCGAATTCATATTAATTATATAAATAGGCCCCATATTCCATCCAGTTTGCTTTATTTTTATAATATATTACACTTGATCTTTTTTCTCCAAGTTTCTCCATTTCTTTTTGTTTTTCCTCTAATTTATTCTGAGCCTCTATGTTACAGTTTTTATTGCCATCTATCTGTTCTGTTAGACTTTCTATTTCCTTTGTTAGTATAAACTCTTTTGACCTAAACTGCTTTTGTTTTCGAGATGAGTACTGAATTGCATGGCCTCTAAAGGCACATTTAAAGGTGTCCCATACAATAAGTGGATTTGCTGTACCTATGTTATGTCGGAAAAAGTCAGTTATAAATTCCTTTGTTCTAATTATAAATAAATTATCATCCAATAGGCTTTGATTAAATTTCCAATATCCTCGCCCAAGTGGAAATTCAGTAAGAGTAATGTTATATGCCAATTATATGATGGTCCGACCGCATTCTGTCCCCTAACAACACTTTTTAAACTTTTGGTGCCAACGAGAATGAGATAAGAAAGAAGTCAAGACGACTACCTTGATTCAGTCTCCGCCATGTATATCTCACTAGATCAGGATATTTAAGCCTCCATATATCTATTAGTTCTAATGTATCCATGACATTCACAATTTCCTTAAGAGCATGTGGGTGATTGTTTGTGGTACACACACCATTGTTAAGTTTATTTAGTTTACTTTAGTTAATAAATATATATTTTGATATTCCTTGTCTCCACGGTGTTACGAACTTGAGCCGGTTCGTGACACTAATTAACTGACACAATACAAGTCATTAACTGACACAATACAAGTCATTAACTGACACAATACAAGTCATTAACTGACACAATACAAGCAATTAACACAGTCCAGCAAAATAAATAAGGAGACAACTGGGTCCCTCCTCTCAGAACTGGGTCACATCCACTCCCTGCCAACCCAACCATGGCTCTGGGATGTGGTGGTGTGTTAGATTAATTTGGATTTTAAGAATAATGACTAAAGGATTTCACCCCAAATACAGTATAAATGTTGGAATTATCATGTAGTGTCAACCCACTAACAGAGGGGGCGGTACTAAACATTCAAGGGGGAAGGGGGGAACTGTTTAGAAAAGTCACCTAAAGGTGGGAGGAGTCAAGTTCAGGAGGTATAAAATCGTATGTTTGTGTCTTTGGCGCCAGAGCTCTCCATGAATAAATATACAGATAAATACTTGTGGGTTGTGGACCTTGAATCATTGATGATTAAAACCAGAGCCTTACAACCTCTGGTAATGATTCAAGCTTAGGTTGAATTAGAGATAGACATTTTAGAGATAGAAATTCACATGACATGGTGTGATCATGTGTATGTCACAAACCTGAAAGTACAATATTGTGACAGACGTTTCCTCCTCTCCTCTGTAGCTCAGCTGGTAGAGCACAGCGCTTGTAACGCCAAGGTAGTGGGTTCGATCCCCGGGACCACCCATACACAAAAAAAATAACAAATGTATGCACGCATGACTGTAAGTCGCTTTGGATAAAAGCGTCTGCTAAATGGCATATTATTATTATGATGGCTGTCTGTCTGGGATGTCACAGGATTACCGGTAGAGGTAGTGGAAATGGAACCGCTATGGGCAGTCAGCTTGGTTTATGTTTTGCAACCTTGTTCCCTCTGTGAGGGTCAGGGGGGGAGAGGTCAACCTTGTTCCCTCTGTAAGGGTCAGGGGGGGAGAGGTCAACCTTGTTCCCTCTGTAAGGGTCAGGGGGGGAGAGGTCAACCTTGTTCCCTCTGTAAGGGTCAGGGGGGGAGAGGTCAACCTTGTTCCCTCTGTAAGGGTCAGGGGGGGAGAGGTCAACCTTGTTCCCTCTGTAAGGGTCAGGGGGGGAGAGGTCAACCTTGTTCCCTCTGTAAGGGTCAGGGGGGGAGAGGTCAACCTTGTTCCCTCTGTAAGGGTCAGGGGGGGAGAGGTCAACCTTGTTCCCTCTGTAAGGGTCAGGGGGGGAGAGGTCAACCTTGTTCCCTCTGTAAGGGTCAGGGGGGGAGAGGTCAACCTTGTTCCCTCTGTGAGGGTCAGGGGGGGGAGAGGTCAACCTTGTTCCCTCTGTGAGGGTCAGGGGGGGAGAGGTCAACCTTGTTCCCTCTGTGAGGGTCAGGGGGGGAGAGGTCAACCTTGTTCCCTCTGTGAGGGTCAGGGGGGGAGAGGTCAACCTTGTTCCCTCTGTAAGGGTCAGGGGGGGAGAGGTCAACCTTGTTCCCTCTGTGAGGGTCAGGGGGGGGAGAGGTCAACCTTGTTCCCTCTGTGAGGGTCAGGGGGGGAGAGGTCAACCTTGTTCCCTCTGTGAGGGTCAGGGGGGGAGAGGTCAACCTTGTTCCCTCTGTGAGGGTCAGGGGGGGGAGAGGTCAACCTTGTTCCCTCTGTGAGGGTCAGGGGGGGGAGAGGTCAACCTTGTTCCCTCTGTAAGGGTCAGGGGGGGAGAGGTCAACCTTGTTCCCTCTGTGAGGGTCAGGGGGGGAGAGGTCAACCTTGTTCCCTCTGTGAGGGTCAGGGGGGGAGAGGTCAACCTTGTTCCCTCTGTAAGGGTCAGGGGGGGAGAGGTCAACCTTGTTCCCTCTGTGAGGGTCAGGGGGGGGAGAGGTCAACCTTGTTCCCTCTGTGAGGGTCAGGGGGGGAGAGGTCAACCTTGATCCCTCTGTAAGGGTCAGGGGGGGGAGAGGTCAACCTTGTTCCCTCTGTAAGGGTCAGGGGGGGAGAGGTCAACCTTGTTCCCTCTGTGAGGGTCAGGGGGGGAGAGGTCAACCTTGTTCCCTCTGTGAGGGTCAGGGGGGGAGAGGTCAACCTTGTTCCCTCTGTGAGGGTCAGGGGGGGAGAGGTCAACCTTGTTCCCTCTGTGAGGGTCAGGGGGGGAGAGGTCAACCTTGTTCCCTCTGTGAGGGTCAGGGGGGGAGAGGTCAACCTTGTTCCCTCTGTAAGGGTCAGGGGGGGAGAGGTCATTGGTTCTTAAGCGCAGCACCAAAAACAGACAGGGAGCCTGACAGCCACGGTACTCTTGGTAGCTTGTTGTAAACAACTCCAGGAACAGTAAGGGGTGTGGGGACACAGCTAGGTCCGTCTAACCATTAGGTTCTACCAGAACCATGCGGGGACACAGCTAGGTCCGTCTAACCATTAGGTTCTACCAGAACCATGCGGGGACACAGCTAGGTCCGTCTAACCATTAGGTTCTACCAGAACCATGCGGGGACACTGCTAGGTCCGTCTAACCATTAGGTTCTACCAGAACCATGCGGGGACACAGCTAGGTCCGTCTAACCATTAGGTTCTACCAGAACCATGCAGGGACACAGCTAGGTCCGTCTAACCATTAGGTTCTACCAGAACCATGCAGGGACACAGCTAGGTCCGTCTAACCATTAGGTTCTACCAGAACCATATATACTGGAAAAATATAAACGCAACATGCCACAATTTCAACGATTTTACTGCGTTACAGTTCATAGAAGGGAATCAGTCAATTGAAATACATGTATTAGGTCCTAATCTATGGATTTCACATGACTGGGCAGGGGCGCAGCCATGGCTGGGCCTGGGAGGGCGTAGGCCCACGAATTTGGGAGGCAGGATTAGTTTTTCCCCACAATAGGGTTTTATTACAGACAGATATACTCTTCAGTTTCATCAGCTGTCCGGGTGGCTGGTCTCAGATGATCCCAGGTGAAGAAGCCGGATGTGGAGGTCCTGGGCTGGTGTAGTTACACGTGGTCTGCGGTTGTGAGGCCGGTTGGACGTACTGCCAAATTCTCTAAAATGACATTGGAGGTGACTTATGGTAGAGAAATGAACATTCAGTTCTCTGGCAACAGCTCTGGTGGACATTCCTGCAGTCAGCATGCCAATTGCGTGCTCCCTCAAAATTGAGACATTTGTGGCATTGTGTTGTGTGACAAAACTGCACATTTAAGAGTGGTCTTTTATTGTCCCCAGCACAAGGTGCACCTGTGTAATGATCATATGTATAATCAGCTTCTTGATTTGCCACACCTATCAGGTGAATGGATTATCTTGGTAAAGGAGAAATGCTCACTAACAGGGATATAAACAAATTTGTGTGCAAAATTTGAGAGAAATAAGCTTTTTGTGCGTATGGAAAATGTCTGAGATCTTTTATTTCAGCTCATGAAACCAACACTTTACATGTTGCATTTATATTTTTGTTCAGCATACAGTTTTTACATATGGAAATACATGGCTCTGCCTTCTACTAGCCATGTGTTGTTGTGAGTTTGACCTCCATTGATAGTGACAGCACTCAGCCTGAGAGTACAGAACCTGCTCCAGCCAATCCCTGATGACTTCATTAGGCTAATCAACACAGTAATGCACTGCTCAATACTTTCCAGGATGTTATGGCCAGATAGGACACATGCTGGTATTTGTAGCACTTTTCAGAGAGGCTCTCTCTCTCTCTCTCTCTCTCTCTCTCTCTCTCTCTCTCTCTCTCTCTCTCTCGCTCTCTCTCTCTCTCTCTCTCTCTCTCTCTCTCTCTCTCTCTCTCTCTCTCTCTGTCTCTCTCTCTCTCTCTCTCACAGTTTGTACCCCTCCTTAATTGATTGAGTAATTCATTATCTGGCTATTTACCAACTGTAGTATCTAGCTATCACAAAGCCATTATCTACGCTATTTACCAACTGTAGTATCTAGCTAACACAAAGCCATTATCTGGCTATTTACCAACTGTAGTATCTAGCTATCACAAAGCCATTATCTGGCTATTTACCAACTGTAGTATCTAGCTAACACACACAGCCATTATCTGGCTATTTACCAACTGTAGTATCTAGCTAACACACAGCCATTATCTGGCTATTTACCAACTGTAGTATCTAGCTATCACACAGCCATTATCTGGCTATTTACCAACTGTAGTATCTAGCTAACACAGAGCCATTATCTGGCTATTTACCAACTGTAGTATCTAGCTAACACACAGCCATTATCTGGCTATTTACCAACTGTAGTATCTAGCTAACACACAGCCATTATCTGGCTATTTACCAACTGTAGTATCTAGCTATCACACAGACATTATCTGGCTATTTACCAACTGTAGTATCTAGCTATCACACAGCCATTATCTGGCTATTTACCAACTGTAGTATCTAGCTATCACAAAGCCATTATCTAGCTATTTACCAACTGTAGTATCTAGCTAACACACAGCCATTATCTGGCTATTTACCAACTGTAGTATCTAGCTATCACAAAGCCATTATCTAGCTATTTACCAACTGTAGTATCTAGCTAACACACAGCCATTATCTGGCTATTTACCAACTGTAGTATCTAGCTAACACACAGCCATTATCTAGCTATTTACCAACTGTAGTATCTAGCTAACACACACAGCCATTATCTGGCTATTTACCAACTGTAGTATCTAGCTAACACACAGCCATTATCTAGCTAACACACACAGCCATTATCTGGCTATTTACCAACTGTAGTATCTAGCTAACACACAGCCATTATCTGGCTATTTACCAACTGTAGTATCTAGCTAACACACAGCCATTATCTGGCTATTTACCAACTGTAGTATCTAGCTAACACAAAGCCATTATCTGGCTATTTACCAACTGTAGTATCTAGGTAACACACAGCCATTATCTGACTATTTACCAACTGTAGTATCTAGCTAACACACAGACATTATCTGCCTATTTACCAACTGTAGTATCTAGCTAACACACAGACATTATCTGCCTATTTACCAACTGTAGTACAGAACTGAAGAAGGTAAAAAGGGGACAAGTATTGAACCTTCATTAAATTAAATGTGGAGAAGGTCTGGGAGTTTTCTCCATATCTACTGGTGCTGATACAGGAGCTATTCTGCCTCGGTCTCCCCAACACCAGCTCATCCTCCCCTGACTACCTCCTCTCATCACATTCTGGCAAGGGGCACACATTTCACAGCTGCACATTTCCTCAAAAAGTAGCGAAATGCTATGAAAAGTTCAAAACCCAGAGCTATCCATTAAACTGAATTCATGTATCCTCACATGCTAATCTAGCCCCAGTGTTTTCCCAGTGCTGATTCAGCTACACATTAGCTCAAAGAGTAGCAAAATGCTATGGAAACCCCATAGATGTCCATTATTCCAATCTATCCTCTTCAGTCTTTTCCCAGCTTATTCCCAGATCTGGGTCTCAACCATCCTCCAGAGCGAACTAGGTGCCATCTGATCTGGTCCCAGAGATCATCATTGAAACAAACATGATTGATTTACTGAGCTGTAGAGACTCTCCTAGAGCTGTTATTGATTTACTGAGCTGTAGAGACTCAGTGAAACAAACATTATTTATTTACTGAGCTGTAGAGACTCTCCTAGAGCTGTTATTGATTTACTGAGCTGTAGAGACTCTCCTAGCGCTGTTATTGATTTACTGAGCTGTAGAGACTCTCCTAGCGCTGTTATTGATTTACTGAGCTGTAGAGACTCCCCTAGCACTGTTATTGATTTACTGAGCTGTAAAGACTCCCCTAGCACTGTTATTGATTTACTGAGCTGTAGAGACTCTCCCAGCACTGTTATTGATTTACTGAGCTGTAAAGACTCTCCTAGCACTGTTATTGATTTACTGAGCTGTAGAGACTCTCCTAGCGCTGTTATTGATTTACTGAGCTGTAGAGACTCTCCTAGAGCTGTTATTGATTTACTGAGCTGTAGAGACTCTCCTAGAGCTGTTATTGATTTACTGAGCTGTAGAGACTCTCCTAGCACTGTTATTGATTTACTGAGCTGTAGAGACTCTCCTAGAGCTGTTATTGATTTACTGAGCTGTAGAGACTCTCCTAGAGCTGTTATTGATTTACTGAGCTGTAGAGACTATCCTAGAGCTGTTATTGATTTACTGAGCTGTAGAGACTCTCCTAGCACTGTTATTGAATTACTGAGCTGTAGAGACTCTCCTAGAGCTGTTATTGATTTACTGAGCTGTAGAGATTCTCCTAGTGCTGTTATTGATTTACTGAGCTGTAGAGACTCTCCTAGTGCTGTTATTGATTTACTGAGCTGTAGAGACACTCCCAGCACTGTTATTGATTTACTGAGCTGTAGAGACTCTCCTAGAGCTGTTATTGATTTACTGAGCTGTAGAGACTCTCCTAGCACTGTTATTTATTTACTGAGCTGTAGAGACTCTCCTAGCACTGTTATTGATTTACTGAGCTGTAGAGACTCTCCTAGCACTGTTATTGATTTACTGAGCTGTAGAGACTCTCCTAGAGCTGTTATTGATTTACTGAGCTGTAGAGACTCTCCCAGCGCTGTTATTGATTTACTGAGCTGTAGAGACTCTCCTAGCGCTGTTATTGATTTACTGAGCTGTAGAGACTCTCCCAGCACTGTTATTGATTTACTGAGCTGTAGAGACTCTCCTAGCGCTGTTATTGATTTACTGAGCTGTAGAGACTCTCATAGAGCTGTTATTGATTTACTGAGCTGTAGAGACTCTCCTAGCGCTGTTATTGATTTACTGAGCTGTAGAGACTCTCCCAGCGTTGTTATTGATTTACTGAGCTGTAGAGACTCTCCTAGCGCTGTTATTGATTTACTGAGCTGTAGAGACTCTCCTAGCACTGTTATTGATTTACTGAACTGTAGAGACTCTCCTAGCACTGTTATTGATTTACTGAGCTGTAAAGACTCTCCTAGCACTGTTATTGATTTACTGAGCTGTAGAGACTCTCCTAGCACTGTTATAGATTTACTGAGCTGTAGAGACTCTCATAGAGCTGTTATTGATTTACTGAGCTGTAGAGACTCTCCTAGCGCTGTTATTGATTTACTGAGCTGTAGAGACTCTCCCAGCGTTGTTATTGATTTACTGAGCTGTAGAGACTCTCCTAGCGCTGTTATTGATTTACTGAGCTGTAGAGACTCTCCTAGCACTGTTATTGATTTACTGAGCTGTAGAGACTCTCCTAGCACTGTTATTGATTTACTGAGCTGTAAAGACTCTCCTAGCACTGTTATTGATTTACTGAGCTGTATAGACTCTCCTAGCACTGTTATTGATTTACTGAGCTGTAGAGACTCTCCTAGAGCTGTTATTGATTTACTGAGCTGTAGAGATTCTCCTAGTGCTGTTATTGATTTACTGAGCTGTAGAGACTCTCCTAGTGCTGTTACTGATTTACTGAGCTGTAGAGACTCTCCCAGCACTGTTATTGATTTACTGAGCTGTAGAGACGCTCCTAGAGCTGTTATTGATTTACTGAGCTGTAGAGACTCTCCTAGAGCTGTTATTGATTTACTGAGCTGTAGAGACTCTCCTAGAGCTGTTATTGATTTACTGAGCTGTAGAGACTCTCCTAGCACTGTTACTGAATTACTGAGCTGTAGAGACTCTCCTAGAGCTGTTATTGATTTACTGAGCTGTAGAGACTTTCCTAGCGCTGTTATTTATTTATTGAGCTGTAGAGACTCCTAGCACTGTTATTGATTTACTGAGCTGTAGAGACTCTCCTAGCGCTGTTATTGATTTACTGAGCTGTAGAGACTCTCCTAGCGATGTTATTGATTTACTGAGCTGTAGAGACTCTCCTAGCGATGTTATTGATTTACTGAGCTGTAGAGACTCTCCTAGAGCTGTTATTGATTTACTGAGCTGTAGAGACTCTCCTAGTGCTGTTATTGATTTACTGAGCTGTAGAGACTCTCCTAACGTTGTTATTGATTTACTGAGCTGTAGAGATTCCACTAGTGCTGTTATTGATTTACTGAGCTGTAGAGACTCTCCTAGCGCTGTTATTGATTTACTGAGATGTAGAGACTCTCCTAGAGCTGTTATTTATTTACTGAGCTGTATAGACTCTCCTAGAGCTGTTATTGATTTACTGAGCTGTAGAGACCCTCCCAGCACTGTTATTGATTTACTGAGCTGTAGAGATTTTCCTAGTGCTGTTATTGATTTACTGAGCTGTAGAGACTCTCCTAGAGCTGTTATTGATTTACTGAGCTGTAGAGACTCTCCTAGCACTGTTATTGATTTACTGAGCTGTAGAGACTCTCCTAGCGCTGTTATTGATTTACTGAGCTGTAGAGACTCTCCCAGCACTGTTATTGATTTACTGAGCTGTAGAGACTCTCCTAGCGCTGTTATTGATTTACTGAGCTGTAGAGACTCTCCTAGAGCTGTTATTGATTTACTGAGCTGTAGAGACTCTCCTAGAGCTGTTATTGATTTACTGAGCTGTAGAGACTCTCCTAGCACTGTTATTGATTTACTGAGCTGTAGAGACTCTCCTAGAGCTGTTATTGATTTACTGAGCTGTAGAGACTCTCCTAGCACTGTTATTGATTTACTGAGCTGTAGAGACTCCCCTAGCACTGTTATTGATTTACTGAGCTGTAGAGACTCTCCTAGAGCTGTTATTGATTTACTGAGCTGTAGAGACTCTCCTAGAGCTGTTATTGATTTACTGAGGTGTAGAGACTCTCCTAGAGCTGTTATTGATAAACTGAGCTGTAGAGACTCTCCTAGAGCTGTTATTGATTTACTGAGGTGTAGAGACTCTCCTAGGGCTGTTATTGATTTACTGAGCTGTAGAGACTCTCCTAGCACTGTTATTGATTTACTGAGCTGTAGAGACTCTCCTAGAGCTGTTATTGATATACTGAGCTGTAGAGACTCTCCTAGAGCTGTTATTGATATACTGAGCTGTAGAGACTCCCCTAGAGCTGTTATTGATTTACTGAGCTGTAGAGACTCTCCTAGAGCTGTTATTGATATACTGAGCTGTAGAGACTCCCCTAGAGCTGTTATTGATATACTGAGCTGTAGAGACTCCCCTAGAGCTGTTATTGATTTACTGAGCTGTAGAGACTCTCCTATCACTGTTATTGATTTACTGAGCTGTAGAGACTCTCCTAGCGCTGTTATTGATTTACTGAGGTGTAGAGACTCTCCTAGCACTGTTATTGATTTACTGAGCTGTAGAGACTCTCCTAGCGCTGTTATTGATTTACTGAGCTGTAGAGACTCTCCTAGCACTGTTATTGATTTACTGAGCTGTAGAGACTCTCCTAGCGCTGTTATTGATTTACTGAGCTGTAGAGACTCTCCTAGCACTGTTATTGATTTACTGAGCTGTAGAGACTCTCCTAGCGCTGTTATTGATTTACTGAGCTGTAGAGACTCTCCTAGAGCTGTTATTGATTTACTAAACTGTAGAGACTCTCCTAGCGCTGTTATTGATTTACTGAGCTGTAGAGACTCTCCTAGCGCTGTTATTGATTTACTGAGCTGTAGAGACTCCCCTAGCACTGTTATTGATTTACTGAGGTGTAGAGACTCTCCTAGCGCTGTTATTGATTTACTGAGCTGTAGAGACTCCCCTAGCACTGTTATTGATTTACTGAGCTGTAGAGACTCCCCTAGCACTGTTATTGATTTACTGAGGTGTAGAGACTCTCCTAGCGCTGTTATTGATTTACTGAGCTGTAGAGACTCTCCTAGCGCTGTTATTGATTTACTGAGCTGTAGAGACTCTCCTAGAGCTGTTATTGATTCTATTCAATAACATCAATGAGGGTGTGTCCCAAATGGTACCCTATTCCCTATATAGTGCACTACTTTAGACCAGAGAATGGCACCCTATTTCCTATATAGTGCACTACTTTTTGTCCAGAGCCATAATGGGGCGTTATTTGGGGTGCTTCATGTTCTCTGAGCCACAGAGAGATGGGGGTTCCATGAAGGGCTTCTTGCGCTTCACTTGGTCTCTTTATTCAGGACTGTTTCTCTTTCCTGAAAGACAGTAACAAAGAGCAATTTAAACCCTATGGGAAGCTGCAGTGCACTGAACCACAGAAGGACTCTGGAATCTCTGGAGTTGATGTTGCTCCTGAACATGTTGCTCCTGAACATGTTGCTCCTGAACATGTTGCTCCTGAACATGCACCTCTATTTTGTTGTGTTGTTGTTTTGTCGTGTCCCTCTCTGCCTCTCTCACACACCCCCTGAACCTACTCTGCTGCCCTACCAATGCCACCACCCAGACGCCACACAACCAACTCCACTACCCCAGTGATGGTAGGCTTTTATAGAGGCTCAGCCCTGAATGGTAAAGGGGCTCCAGGCCCCAGATTCCATGCTGACTGCAGCTCCTTCACATCTGCCAGCCCCCCAGTGGGGTTGGTGCTGTTGGCCGTGTAGCCTGGAAAGTGTTGGCATTATATCCTGGACGGTATTGGTCCAAGCGCCGCTGACTGAAGCCGTTCCAGGTTGGAGCCTCTGTGGAACGCCAGGCTGGCACCCTGCCCATGGCCCTCTGGACATTGGTTATGAAGTGGCATCTTCACCTTCTGAGCTGCTTGGCATGGGGAAACCCTCTGCAGCATTATGGTACAAGGACAATGACACCAGAGCAGAGTTCTGGCTTGGGATGGGAAAGACACTCTACACTCTACCTCCAGACGGTGGAATAAGGACAAAAATAAAGAACATATCTAGTTAAAAAGGAAGCAATGTTTTATCCAGCCCCTGATGCTGCTGAACGCTGGCTTGGCACCATGAATCCACTCTGGGCTGTTACTGTTGTCTACAACCTCCTGGTGGTAATATATGGAGGACAAACTACTGACCTCCTGGTGGTAATATATGGAGGACAAACTAAAGTGAAAAAGGATGGGGGTAGTTTACCACCAGAATAAAGACCTTCATTCTTGGACCTAGGTTTGAATAAAGACCTTCATTCTTGGACCTAGGTTTGAATAAAGACCTTCATTCTTGGACCTAGGTTTGAATAAAGACCTTCATTCTTGGACCTAGTTTTAATAATAATGAAAATAGACAGTGGAACAGGACCCATGTTCATTAGGCTGTAGTATCTGGGGTAGTGATGTTGGGGGACTCATGATACCTCATAAGACAAGAGCAGTTCAATGGTCACATTACAAGGTTTCATATCGTACTGACCAGGCATCAGAACCACATTACAAGGTTTCATATCGTACTGACCAGGCATCAGAACCACATTACAAGGTTTCATATCATACTGACCAGACATCAGAACCACATTCAAGGTTTCATATCATACTGAACAGACATCAGAACCACATTACAAGGTTTCATATCATACTGACCAGACATCAGAACCACATTACAAGGTTTCATATCATACTGAACAGACATCAGAACCACATTACAAGGTTTCATATCATACTGACCAGACATCAGAACCACATTACAAGGTTTCATATCATACTGACCAGACATCAGAACCACATTACAAGGTTTCATATCATACTGACCAGGCATCAGAACCACATTACAAGGTTTCATATCTTACTGACCAGACATCAGAACCACATTACAAGGTTTCATATCATACTGACCAGACATCAGAACCACATTACAAGGTTTCATATCATACTGACCAGGCATCAGAACCACATTACAAGGTTTCATATCTTACTGACCAGACATCAGAACCACATTACAAGGTTTCATATCATACTGACCAGACATCAGAACCACATTACAAGGTTTCATATCATACTGACCAGACATCAGAACCACATCGCAAGGTTTCATATCATACTGACCAGACATCAGAACCACATTACAAGGTTTCATATCATACTGACCAGACATCAGAACCACATTGCAAGGTTTCATATCATACTGACCAGACATCAGAACCACATTGCAAGGTTTCATAACATACTGACCAGACATCAGAACCACATTGCAAGGTTTCATATCATACTGACCAGGCATCAGAACCACATTGCAATGTTTCATATCATACTGACCAGACATCAGAACCACATTGCAAGGTTTCATATCATACTGACCAGACATCAGAACCACATTGCAAGGTTTCATATCATACTGACCAGACATCAGAACCACATTGCAAGGTTTCATATCATACTGACCAGACATCAGAACCACATTGCAAGGTTTCATATCATACTGACCAGACATCAGAACCACATCAGGTTAGGGTGTCTGCAGTCAGCTGGGAGTAGTTTCTCTAATGAAGTCAGAGTTAAATGAATCATCTTCATGTCTCATACTTTATCTCCAATTAAAGCTCATACACGTCCACAGGGTATTCTCCTGTTCTTTCACACTGCAAACATTCAAGAATAATCCACAGTCGAAACAATACAAAGCTTTCTCCCTGCCCCATTTCGGTAAAAGCTGAAGGATGGGGCTGGAGAAATGAAACCACTCTCAAATTCAGAGCTATGGATGTAAGGACTGACCCTCCATGATATCAACATCATAGGTGTAGTAAGGACTGACCCTCCATGATATCAACATGATAGTTGTAGTAAGGACTGACCCTCCATGATATCAACATGATAGTTGTAGTAAGGACTGACCCTCCATGATATCAACATGATAGTTGTAGTAAGGACTGACCCTCCATGATATCAACATGATAGTTGTAGTAAGGACTGACCCTCCATGATATCAACATGATAGTTGTAGGAAGGACTGACCCTCCATGATATCAACATGATAGTTGTAGTAAGGACTGACCCTCCATGATATCAACATGATAGTTGTAGTAAGGACTGACCCTCCATGATATCAACATGATAGTTGTAGTAAGGACTGACCCTCCATGATATCAACATGATAGTTGTAGGAAGGACTGACCCTCCATGATATCAACATGATAGTTGTAGTAAGGACTGACCCTCCATGATATCAACATGATAGTTGTAATCATGTTTTGAGGCTATATAGTGTTTGTTTGCATTTACTTTGTTTACTAACATTGGAGTAGAACAAGCTTCTGTTTTGGGTTCTGATGGCGTCCAACAGTAACTTTTACAGTCATTTAGCAGACGCTCTTATCCAGAGCGACTTACAGTTATTGAGTGCATACATTTTTATTTATTCATACTGGCCCCCCGTGGGAATCGAACCCACAACCCTGGCGTTGCAAACGCTATGCTCTACCAACTGAGCTACATCCCTGCCGGCCATTCCCTCCCCTACCCTGGACGACGCTGGGCCAATTGTGCACCGCCCCATGGGTCTCCCGGTCGCGGCCGGCTACGACAGAGCCTGGATTCGAACCAGGATCTCTAGTGGCACAGCTAGCGATGCAGTGCCTTAGACCACTGCGCCACTCGGGAGGCCGAGTCGGACTAAGCTCATGAAGCATTTATAATTTATATTAATTAAGTAATTAATTGATTAATTCATGAGTCCAAAAATGGATGCAGCAACTGCATATGTAAAATATGTCACAAGAATAATGTCTGGTTGACAAAACAACCCGACCCATTTTCAACAAGCACCACAACTCATCCATGGTGAGGTCGTGTGAGTCCTCAGACGATTGAGACAGATGTGGGTGCCTGTCACTATTCTCCACTAGCTAATCAACATCAGTAAAATCCACATACAGTTCATCAGCTGCTTCTTCTCCCTCGTGTTGATCAGATTGCTATTATCTGATTGGGGATCGGGCTTGAGGCTGTTCATCTCCCTTTATTGGCCAGAGCAGCTGTGCGTCATAAGGTGCATCCCAAATGGCACCCTATTTCCTTTTATAGTGCACTACTTTGGCCCATATGGCTCTGGTCAAAAAGTAGTGCACTATATAGGGAAAATGATGCCATTTGGGACTCAACCATGGTAAACAGTATGATGATGGGAAATGGGCTGTGAGCGAATAAGTGACTGAACAATCAGCTGTGGCTTCTTGGCAGTGGCAGCTTAAACTAATGTCTCCAGAGTAATGGTTATAGAGTATTCATAGCTGTTTTACCTTGATAAAGACAGGGGATAATGTAATGGTTATGTAGTCTGTTCATAGCTGTTCTGCCTTGATAAAGACAGTGGATAATGTAATGGTTATGTAGTCTGTTCATAGCTGTTCTGCCTTGATAAAGACAGTGGATAATGTAATGGTTATGTAGTCTGTTCATAGCTGTTCTGCCTTGATAAAGACAGTGGATAATGTAATGGTTATGTAGTCTGTTCATAGCTGTTCTGCCTTGATAAAGACAGTGGATAATGTAATGGTTATGTAGTCTGTTCATAGCTGTTCTGCCTTGATAAAGACAGTGGATAATGTAATGGTTATGTAGTCTGTTCATAGCTGTTTTACCTTGATAAAGACAGTGGATAATGTAATGGTTATGTAGTCTGTTCATAGCTCTTTTACCTTGATAAAGACAGTGGATAATGTAATGGTTATGTAGTCTGTTCACAGCTGTTCTGCCTTGATAAAGACAGTGGATAATGTAATGGTTATGTAGTCTGTTCACAGCTGTTCTGCCTTGATAAAGACAGTGGATAATGTAATGGTTATGTAGTCTGTTCATAGCTGTTCTGCCTTGATAAAGACAGTGGATAATGTAATGGTTATGTAGTCTGTTCACAGCTGTTCTGCCTTGATAAAGACAGTGGATAATGTAATGGTTATGTAGTCTGTTCATAGCTGTTTTACCTTGATAAAGACAGTGGATAATGTAATGGTTATGTAGTCTGTTCATAGCTGTTCTGCCTTGATAAAGACAGTGGATAATGTAATGGTTATGTAGTCTGTTCATAGCTGTTCTGCCTTGATAAAGACAGTGGATAATGTAATGGTTATATAGTCTGTTCATAGCTGTTCTGCCTTGATAAAGACAGTGGATAATGGCAGGGGACAGTGGACAATTAGAGCAGATTTATTTAAAAAGCATTTCAGAAAATAGTTGGTATGGTGGTTGCTTTTCTAAGATGTTTCCTCCTTTAACCCCCATATGAACATTGCAAGTCAGATATGGTACAGGTGTATATTTGCTTACTGCTGGCCAGGGATGTGTGGTTTGAACGTCTAACTCAAATGTATTACAGGGCTGAAGTTACCTATTCACACGGAAAGCGTGAATGTCTTGGATAACAACACATGCAAGTCTAAATGTAGGTGTCCACAGTGTGGGACTTTGTCAGAG
>NW_028165020.1:0-68975 GCF_964263955.1 Coregonus lavaretus
GTTGCTGGTCTCCGCCTGGGAAGCCTCCTCTGCTCCCTCTAGGAGAGTGGACAGGAGAGGGTGGGGTGCCAGGATTCCTCACTCTTCCTGGGTTGGGTTCTCTTACGGCTTCCCCCATTACAGCTCCTTACCCTAATAGACAGTGGGCAGTCATAGCTCCTTACCCTAATAGACAGCGGGCAGTCATAGCTCCTTACCCTAATAGACAGCGGGCAGTCATTCCCTTCCTGGGTGGGTTCTCTTACGGCTTCCCCCATTACAGCTCCTTACCCTAATAGACAGTGGGCAGTCATAGCTCCTTACCCTAATAGACAGCGGGCAGTCATAGCTCCTCACCCTAATAGACAGCGGGCAGTCATAGCTCCTTACCCTAATAGACAGTGGGCAGTCATAGCTCCTTACCCTAATAGACAGTGGGCAGTCATAGCTCCTTACCCTAATAGACAGCGGGCAGTCATAGCTCCTTACCCTAATAGACAGCGGGCAGTCATTCCCTTCCTGGGTGGGTTCTCTTACGGCTTCCCCCATTACAGCTCCTTACCCTAATAGACAGTGGGCAGTCATAGCTCCTTACCCTAATAGACAGCGGGCAGTCATAGCTCCTCACCCTAATAGACAGCGGGCAGTCATAGCTCCTTACCCTAATAGACAGTGGGCAGTCATAGCTCCTTACCCTAATAGACAGTGGGCAGTCATAGCTCCTTACCCTAATAGACAGTGGGCAGTCATAGCTCCTTACCCTAATAGACAGTGGGCAGTCATTCCCTTCCGGAGACTAGTTTCTCATCAGAAAGGAAAACCAGTTGTTGATGTGGTGGTAGTTGTGTTTGACTTAGCTGCATTTATCACACGGGTTAGCCAAATTCAAGTGATATTGTTCAGACTTCTAAAAGCAATGTGTTTAGAGGTACAGTGCATTCGTAAAGTATTCGGACCCCTTGACTTTTTCCACATTTTGTTACGTTACAGCCTTATTCTAAAATGGATTCAATGGTTCCCCCCCCCCCCCTCCCCCTCATCAATCTACACACAATACCTCATAATGACAAAGCATTTTATTTTATTTTTTGTGCAAATGTATATATAAAAAATAAACTGAAATATGACATTTACATAAGTATTCAGACCCTTTACTCAGTACTTTGTTGAAGAACCTTTGGCAGCGATTACAGCCTCGAGTCTTCTTAGGTATGACGCTACAAGCTTGGCACCCCTGTATTCTCCTCTGCACATCCTCTTAAGCTCTGTCAGGTTGGTTGGGGAACTTTGCTGCACAGCTACTTTCCGGTCCCTCTCCAGCGATGTTAGATCGGGTTCAAGTCCGGGCTCTGGCTGGGCCACTCAACGACATTCAGAGACTTGTCCCGAAGCAACTCCTGCGTTGTCTTGGCTGTGTGCTTAGGGTCGTTGTCCTGTTGGAAGGTGAACCTTCGTCCCAGTCTGAGGTCCTGAGCGCTCTGGAGCAGGTTTTCATCAAGGATCTCTCTGTACTTTGCTCCGTTCATCTTTCCCTCGATCCTGACTAGTCTCCCAGTCCCTGCAGCTGAAAAACATCCCCACAACATGATGCTGGAACCACCATGCTTCACCGTAGGGATGGTGCCAGGTTTCCTCCAGACGTGACGCTTGGCATTCAGGCCAAAGAGTTCAATCTTGGTTTCATCAGACCAGAGAATCTTGTTTCTCATGGTCTGAGAGTCTTTAGGTGCCTTTTGTCAAACAGCAAGTGGGCTGCCTTTTACTTAGGAGTGGCTTCCGTCTGGCCACTCTACCATAAAGGCCTGATTGGTGGAGTGCTGCAGAAATGGTTGTCCTTCTGGAAGGTTCTCCCATCTCCACAGAGGAACTCTGGAGCTCTGTCAGAGTGACCATTGGGTTCTTGGTCACCTCCCTGACCAAGGCCCTTCTCCCCCGATTGCTCAGTTTGGCTGGGCGGCCAGCTCTACGAAGAGTCTTGGTGGTTCCAAACTTCTTCCATTTAAGAATGATGGAGGCCACTGTGTTCTTGGGGACCTTCAATGCTGCAGAAATGTTTTGTTACCCTTCCCCAGATCTGTGCCTCGACACAAACTTGTCTCGGAGCTCTACGGACAATTCCTTCAACCACATGGCTTGGTTTTTGCTCTGACATGCACTGTCAACTGTGGGACCTTATATAGACAGGTGTGCCTTTCCAAAACATGTCCAATCAATTGAATTTACCACAGGTGGACTCCAATCAAGTTGTAGAAACATCTCAAGGATGATCAACGGAAGCAGGTTGCACCTGAGCTCAATTTTGAGTCTCACAACAAAGGATCTGAATACTTATGTAAATAAGGTATTTCTGTTTTTTATTTAAATACATTTGCTAAATAAAATAAAAAAAACTGTCATTATGGGGTATTGTGTGTAGATTGATGAAGGAAAAACATGTATTTAATCAATTTTAGAATAAGGCTGTAGCGTAACAAAACAAAAAGTCAAGGGGTCTGAATACTTTCCGAAGGCACTGTATATGACTGTCACTGCTTCTTCATAAAGGAGCTAGGTGGTTAGCGCTGTCTTGCTGTGTAATACCATGCAGTTCTTGTCAAGTCCCACAACAAAGCTTGCCTTTATATACAGTGCTATACAATGGAATGGGGGTCACTCCACTGAGAAAAGTTTGAGTGAGAGAACTAGAAGATAACATGAAGTCTTTGTCCTCTGTACACACTATTAGTCTTCCATTAGGATAGCTATGGTAAAGAAGCCAGTTTCAGTTGAACCTGTTGAACGGTAATACTGGATTGTTGGTGTGAATTGGTAAGAACATAATAAATTGGTAGATTGTGTGTGATCACCAGTGTTCCAGAATTCCGACTTTTAAAACAGGTTCCATAGGTTCTGTCTTTATGTATTTTCTGAGGCAATGTTCCAGTTTAGAATGCCACCCTTCCTTCCTGTATTGTTGCATCTCTTGGCTTCCCTTTCTTCTTCCCCAGAAAATAGGTGAAAAATATGTTAAAATCCGCCTAAGACAATTTTGGTTTAAAATAAAGATGGCCTCATTATTTTACATCACAATATCTAAAGAACAATTATAGCTTTAACTGTAGCATCGGTGCATTGTTTGCTGTTCAGCTAAATTGTTGTTACGTCAATAATAGCTCCTAGTTAGATTCTGCTGTCTTTAGTAATCCTGAACGTTGTTCTAGGAGATTTCTCTATGTTTTGGGCTCATGAGCATAATTGAGTGCAATGTTCATTGTTCATTTGTTTAGGTTTTAGTGTTGTGTAAAATGTGCATAATGCTCTGTATATGTCTCCAACTGCTATTGTCTCTCAGACATTGTGGAAACGTTACCCCAAATCCTCCAGACAAAGAGAATGAGTTCCAAAAATGAAAGAATTACATCTTAAGAATTTCTCCATTCATGAAGATCCCCCAAAAAGGATGAACAAAAAAAAAAAAAAAAAAAAACACAAGACAATACAAAAAATAAGAAACACAAAAATAAATCTAGACGACACCAGGAGCTGACATATGCCAAGCCGTGTTTCAGGTGTGTACCAGAACTATACGACCAGACGACAGAACGAAATGATACATACTGACAAGGATGTAAACACAAAGCCAAAAACGGTAAAACCAAAGTACGCCGTGCCGCCTGAAAAGAAGAGACGATTTGGGCTCTAATGCCATCCTTATGCGTCTTTTAGTAGCTTTAGCCACAGGGCTTGGCAGTGCCACCATTGTCGCCGTGCCAACAAAAATCTGCAGTGCCCTGCCGCATTTCAGCAAACCGACTGGGGTCTGTCTGAAGCACACAAAGACATTGGCAGCGTGATTAGACAGACACAAAACCAAAACGTGCTATTTTATTGACAGTTATTGGTTGACAAAAAAAAAACAATTTGTAGGGGACACTTTGTCTTCGTAAAAATATAAAAACCTTAATATTTGAAAAGACATTAAGAATCAGCACTTCGAACAAAGTCAATTATTTTTCTTTGTGTGTAAGTCAACCTTGATGCTACCGTTTTTTTACTCACTGAAATATTTGTTCTCGAGTTGTAATATTAGTATACGTGTTAGTATGTTTTGTCTTGTTGTTGTTTTATTGATTCCTGGGAGGGGGAGGGGTCTGGATAATGAAGCCTGGGTGGGGGAGGGGTCTGGATAATGAAGCCTGTTTTGCATCGGGGCACCTGCCTAGAATGTAATCAAGCGCATTCAAAAGAACTTAACAAGTGCACAGCTCTCCTCTGCTCTGCTCTTATAGGGCTACTGGTGAATGTTAATGTCCCCTGGATATCAGCCCAACATCCTGGCTATTACCTATCTATAGGTTTGATGAAACCTCCTGTAATGTCACAGTGCCTCCGAACACAAATGTATTGATCGTATATAGCTGACAAAGACGGACAGATTGGTCTCTCGAATTTTACTGCTGTTAGATTTGTTTATTTGTCTTTATATATATTGTCATTTTTTTTGTCAACGATTTACACAAAATACTCTGTAATGTCAAAGTGGAAGACAAATTTGAACATTTGAACAAAAATTAAATAAATAAAAGAACACAAATATATCTTGATTAGATAATTATTCAGCCCCCTGAGACAATACATGTTAGAAACACCTTTGGCAGCAATTACAGGTGTGTCGTTCTGGGTAAGTCTCTAACAGATTTGCACACCTGGATTGTACAATATTTGCACATAATTATAAAAAATATTATTCAAGCTCTGTCAAGTTTGTTGTTGATCATTACTAGACAACAATTTTTAAGTCTTGCTATAGATTTTCAAGCTGATTTAAGTCAAAACTGTAACTAGAAAATTCAATGTCTTCTTGGTAATCAACTGTACAGTTGAAGTCGGAAGTTTACATACACCTTAGCCAAATACATTTAAACTCAGTTTTTCACAATTCCTGACATTTAATCCTAGTAAACATTCCCTGTCTTAGGTCAGTTAGGATCACCACTTTATTTTAAGAATGTGAAATGTTAGAATAATAGTAGAGATAATTATTTCTTTCAGCTTTTATTTCTTTCATCACATTCCCTGTGGGTCAGAAGTTTACATACACTCAATTAGTATTTGGTAGCATTGCCTTTAAATTGTTTAACTTGGGTCAAACGTTTTGGGTAGCCTTCCAAAAGCTTTCCACACTAATTTGGGTGAATTCTGGCCCATTCCTCCTGACAGAGCTGGTGTAACTGAGTCAGGTTTGTAGGCCTCCTTGCTCGCACACGCTTTTTCAGTTCTGCCCACAAATGTTCTATAGGATTGAGGTCAGAGCTTTGTGATGGCCACTCCAATACCTTGACTTTGTTGTCCTTAAGCCATTTTTCCACAACTTTGGAAGTATGCTTGGGGTCATTGTCCATTTGGAAGACTTATTTGCGACCAAGCTTTAACTTCCTGACTGATGTCTTGAGATGTTGCTTCAATATATCCACATAATTTTCCTTCCTCATGATGCCATCTATTTTGTGAAGTGCACCAGTTCCTCCTGCAGCAAAGCACCCCCACAGCATGATGCTGCCACCCCAGTGCTTCACGGTTGGGATGGTGTTCTTCGGCTTGCAAGCACCCCCTTTTTCCTCCAAACATAACAATGGTCATTATGGCCAAACAATTCTATTTTTGTTTCATCAGACCAGAGGATATTTCTCCAAAAAGTACGATCTTTGTCCCCATGTGCAGTTGCAAACCGTAGTCTGGCTTTTTTATGGCGGTTTTGGAGCAGTGGCTTCTTCCTTGTTGAGCGGCCTTTCAGGTTATGTCGATATAGGACTCGTTTTACTGTGGATATAGATAATTTTGTACCTGTTTCCTCCAGCATCTTTACAAGGTCCTTTGCTGTTGTTCTGGGATTGATTTGCACTTTTCGCACCAAAGTACGTTCATCTCTAGGAGACAGAACGCGTCTCCTTCCTGAGCGGTATGACGACTGCGTGGTCCAATGGTGTTTATACTTGCGTACTATTGTTTGTACAGATTAATGTGGTACCTTCAGGCGTTTGGAAATTGCTCCCAAGGATGAACCAGACTTGTGGAGGTCTACAATTTCTTTTTGATTTTCCCATGATGTCAAGCAAAGAGGCACTGAGTTTGAAGGTAGGCCTTGAAATACATCCACAGATACACCTCCAATTGACTCAAATGATGTCAATTAGCCTATCAGAAGCTTCTAAAGCCATGACATCATTTTCTGGAACCTTCCAAGCTGTTTAAAGGCACAGTCAACTTAGTGTATGTAAACTTCTGACCCACTGGAATTGTGATACAGTGAATTATAAGTGAAACAATCTGTCTGTAAACAATTGTTGGAAAAATTACTTGTGTCATGCACAAAGTAGATGTTCTAACCAACTTGCCAAAACTATAGTTTGTTAACAAGAAATTTGTGGAGTGGTTGAAAAACACGTTTTAATGACTCCAACCTAAGTGTATGTAAACTTCCGACTTCAACTGTATTTATGGCCTTGTGTTTTAGCTTACTGTCGTGCTGAAAGGTGAATTTGTCTCCCAGTGTCTGTTGGAAAGCAGACTGAACCAGGTTTTCCTTTAGGATTTTGCCTGTGCTTAGCTCTATTCAGTTTATTTTCATCCTTAACAACTCCCTAGTCCTTGCCAATGACAAGTGTACCCATAACAAAATGCAGCCACCACCATGCTTGAAAATATGTAGAGTGGTACTCAGTGATGTATTGTGGCCTCATGGTGAAATCCCTGAGCGGTTTCCTTCCTCTCTGGCAACTGAGTTAGGAAGGATGCAGGCCTGTAACTTTGTAGTGGCTCTGTGTATTAATACACCATCCAAAGTGTAATTAATAAAAGGAATATTCAATGACCTGTTCACCCTGCTACCATCTAGAAGGCGGAGACAGGACAGGTGCATCAAAGCTGGGATTGAAAGACTGATAAACAGCTTCTATCACCAGGCCGTCAGACTTTTAAACAGTCACCACTAGCCTCCTCCACCCAGTATCCTGAACTGACTCTGACATTGCTCGTTCTGATATTTCTTGATTTCTTTCTTTAGATTTTTTTGGGGGATTTGTGGTATTGTTTTGTTTTTGTTCGGTATTACTGCACTGTTTGAGCTAGAAACATAAGCATTTTGCTGCACCTATGATAACTTCTGCAAAATATGTCTACACGACCAGTAACATTTTATTTTATTTGAATGTCTGCTTTTTTATTTTATTTACCCATCTACCAATAGGTGCCCTTATTTGCGAGGCGTTGGAAAACCTCCCTGGTCTTTGGAAAACCTCCCCGGTCTTTGTGGTTGAATCTGTGTTTAAAATTCACTGCTCGACTGAGGGACCTTACAGATAATTGTATATGTGGGGTACAGGGATTGGGTAGTCATTCAGAAATCATATTAAACACTATTATTGCACACAGAGTGAGTCCATGCAACTTATTATGTGACTTGTTAAGCAAATATTTACTCCTGAACTTATTTTGGCATGCCATAACAAAGGGATTGAATACTTATTGACTTAAGACATTTCAGCTTTTCATTTTTTTTATTAATTTGTAAATATTTATAAAAACATAATTATTCCACTTTGACATTATGGGGTGTTGTGTGTAGGCCAGTGACACAAAATCTCAATGTAATCCATTTTAAATTCAGGCTGTAAATCAACAAGATGTGGAAAAAGTCTAGGGGTATGAATACTTACTGAAGGCGCTGTATTCATTGGCTTCAGTACCAAGGAATCAAAATCTGTTGGAAATGTTCTGATGGCTGCTCATCGACCAAATGTATAAAATTAATTTCAAATGCAAAATGTGACGCTTTCTAAAGCTTTCCAAAAGAGAAACGATGTTGTTTTTTTACGCACTATGTCTTTATATTTTGGTTGATTTCGTGTGTTTAGAAGACAGCTCCCCATGACTTCTGTGGCTTCCCTCAGTACCTTCTAGACTTTAGCTGCTTCCCAAATGACACCCTGTTCCCTTTATAGTGCACTACTTTTGACCAGAAACCTCTATATATAGGGAATAGGGTGCCAATTGGGACACAACCTTTGTTGGAGTTCTGGAAGGATGCCCATTGATGTCATGGAAACAGTTGAATTGCTGAGAATGATTCATGTCTGCGCCGTCCTCCTGTCCTCCGGTCCGCCCGTCCTCCCCCACATGAAACAGGAATAGATGGTTTAACCATTCACACCATCTCACTCCTCCTTCCCTCCCTCCATCTCACCCCTCCTTCCCTCCCACCATCTCACCCCTCCTTCCCTCCCTCCATCTCACTCCTCCTTCCCTCCCTCCATCTCACCCCTCCTTCCCTCCCACCATCTCACCCCTCCTTCCCTCCCACCATCTCACCCCTCCTTCCCTCCCACCATCTCACCCCTCCTTCCCTCCCACCATCTCACTCCTCCTTCCCTCCCACCATCTCACCCCTCCTTCCCTCCCTCCATCTCACTCCTCCTTCCCTCCCTCCATCTCACCCCTCCTTCCCTCCCACCATCTCACCCCTCCTTCCCTCCCACCATCTCACCCCTCCTTCCCTCACACCATCTCATCCCTCCTTCCCTCCCACCATCTCACCCCTCCTTCCCTCCCTCCATCTCACTCCTCCTTCCCTCCCTCCATCTCACCCCTCCTTCCCTCCCTCCATCTCACCCCTCCTTCCCTCCCACCATCTCACCCCTCCTTCCCTCCCACCATCTCACCCCTCCTTCCCTCCCACCATCTCACCCCTCCTTCCCTCCCACCATCTCACCCCTCCTTCCCTCCCTCCATCTCACTCCTCCTTCCCTCCCTCCATCTCACTCCTCCTTCCCTCCCTCCATCTCACCCCTCCTTCCCTCCCTCCATCTCACCCCTCCTTCCCTCCCACCATCTCACCCCTCCTTCCCTCCCACCATCTCACCCCTACATCTCACCCCTCCATCTCACCCCTCCATCTCACCCCTCCTTCCCTCCCTCCATCTCACCCCTCCTTCCCTCCCACCATCTCACCCCTCCTTCCCTCCCTCCATCTCACTCCTCCTTCCCTCCCTCCATCTCACCCCTCCTTCCCTCCCTCCATCTCACCCCTCCTTCCCTCCCACCATCTCACCCCTCCTTCCCTCCCTCCATCTCACTCCTCCTTCCCTCCCTCCATCTCACTCCTCCTTCCCTCCCTCCATCTCACCCCTCCTTCCCTCCCTCCATCTCACCCCTCCTTCCCTCCCACCATCTCACCCCTCCTTCCCTCCCACCATCTCACCCCTCCTTCCCTCCCACCATCTCACCCCTCCTTCCCTCCCACCATCTCACCCCTCCTTCCCTCCCTCCATCTCACTCCTCCTTCCCTCCCTCCATCTCACTCCTCCTTCCCTCCCTCCATCTCACCCCTCCTTCCCTCCCTCCATCTCACCCCTCCTTCCCTCCCACCATCTCACCCCTCCTTCCCTCCCACCATCTCACCCCTACATCTCACCCCTCCATCTCACCCCTCCATCTCACCCCTCCTTCCCTCCCTCCATCTCACCCCTCCTTCCCTCCCACCATCTCACCCCTCCTTCCCTCCCTCCATCTCACTCCTCCTTCCCTCCCTCCATCTCACCCCTCCTTCCCTCCCTCCATCTCACCCCTCCTTCCCTCCCACCATCTCACCCCTCCTTCCCTCCCACCATCTCACCCCTACATCTCACCCCTCCATCTCACCCCTCCATCTCACCCCTCCATCTCACCCCTCCTTGTCTGCAGACATCACATACGTACAGGACTTTTAGTCACATGTTTGTATTTATCCTATGTATGCTAAGGGTTATCACATCTAAATATTCAATTTTTCAGAGAAGGCTTCTATATTTTGCCTCCAACGTCCATATGAGAAATTGGAACTGTGTAGTCTTGTCTTCTGCCTCAACAATAGCCTCAAGGCCGTATTCAATCATAACGGGTAAGCCAGTTTCCGTAAGGCTGTAACAAGTCAAAAACAGAATAAAGTGAATAAAAAATAAAATAAATGTCAACTTAATAGCAATACAAACATGCAGTTATCGTTTAGATTGTAAAAGGCATTTGGTGTATCATTGAATCACGGCAAGAGGACAGCGTTTTTTGTAGAGTTCCCCCGTGTGAGGTTCTTTAGATCGAAACTTGGCAAGGGAAAAACGGTTCTATGCCCCAATCTCTTTACAACTAACCTTGACCAATCCAAGTCTTTTCTTTTTGTTTCTCAGTGTTCATGTCCACTCCTGTATTTATATATGGGATTCTCACTCTCTTTTGGCCGTTATTTCAACCACTTTTCTCTTCATATATTTACTTATAGTCGTCGGTTTTAGCTTCCTCAATAATTGACACACAGAAAAAGAAACAAAATATATATTCCACTTAAATTGGAATGAATTTCAGATGTATTCTATATAGTTCAAAGTCAGAACAAGCCTTCACATGCATTATAGCAAAAGGGAGATCAATGATCATCCATAGCACCCGTATCGTGCTTTTAAAACCACCTGATCCTACGTTGTTGTCAAACCTGTTTAAAATCGCCTTTCTCTGTTCTGCTTTGCTCAGTTGTGTTCTGATATGAAAGCTTTCAAACCTTCAGAGTGGCATCATTGTTGTTTTTTTAATTAGCACTTCAGATGTCTGGGGCTTCCACCCACATCTGCCCTTTGCTTATATATATTTTTCAACAACTTTATTGCAGGTTGATAGTTTATTTATAGATTTCCTGTAACCCTATGTTTACAGTTTATATGAAATAACTAAGAACATGTGGGAATTACTCTTGTTTTTAATAGTCTATTTATGTACAAGTAACAACCACTTTAGGGAAAGTATTTACATTATTTTCACTAAAGAGGGCCGTAGTTTTATAGTGACATATAATTCTCAACCTCAGAAATAGAGCCCTTTCAATGTCAGTTCCATGAAGATAAACAGTGTTATCAAATTTAAATTTAAATGTGAGTCATTTAGCAGACGGTCTTATCCAGAGCGACCTGCGGTTAGTGCGTTCATCTGAAGACAGCTCGGTGTGACCACCACGTATCACAGCCACAGGAAGTAGATGTTTCCTCGATAACGTAGCTATCAGCAAAGTATGAGCTAGGCAGGGGAAAAGTCAAGTGTGAGTGTGAGTTCACGAAAAGGCAAATGTAGTGTCTGAAATTCCAGAGTTTAGTTTGTAAATGTATTGCTAAATCACCAGTTTTTATTCATGCTTATTTTCAGTTTATATATTTTTTTTTTATTGACAATATAAGCTAAACCTGTACACAGACGAATAGTAGAACCTAGTTTCATTGTGTTTTCTTCCACAAATCTTCACTTGTCTTGAGGCGATGAACACTGTCATTTTGCAGTTTCAGTGCCATCTTCCCTCATCTTCTTATGTAAAAAGGTGATTTTCCAGGGGCTAGTGTGACGAGGCGGTGGTTTTCCAGGGGCTAGTGTGACGAGGCGGTGGTTTTCCAGGGGCTAGTGTGACGAGGCGGTGGTTTTCCAGGGGCTAGTGTGACGAGGCGGTGGTTTTCCAGGGGCTAGTGTGACGAGGCGGTGGTTTTCCAGGGGCTAGTGTGACGAGGCGGTGGTTTTCCAGGGGCTAGTGTGACGAGGCGGTGGTTTTTAGGGCCTTACTATGGAGAATATAGAGGATCTTCGCCGTGGAGCTGGATTCCAAGTCTTAACCAGGGAAGAGCATATTTTCAGTCTAACCGAAGGCAACAGCGGATTCCCAGTTCAACCCAAGGCACCAAGGAAACAGAGAGAGGCACACAATCCCCCTTCAGACCCAGGGCCAGAGAGGGGGACAGGCAGATCAAATACGTAACAGGATTATTCAAAAGCAGGGAAGTCCTTGTACAGGGTTTGTAGAAAGACTTCAGCGTTTGTTGTCTTGTCGGAGGACATAAATTAAAAAAAAAAAAAACTACGTTAGCATTAATATTGGGAAGAACTTGCCCTTACAGGAGATATCATTTTGAAATGATTGTTCAGTATGGGATGCCTCACAATATGTTGTTAGACAGCTGGGCAGCGTTGTGCCTCTGCTTTGGTGTTTGCTTAAAATGAGCATTGTAGTCGTTGGTAATAGAGATATTGTGTGTTTAAAATATTATTTAAAAGACATTACCCTTCTAGTATATAGTAAAACAATCATTTTGCGCCTGAACTGACAGTTCAGTTCAATTGTTGGACAACTGCGGCATCTTTCACACTTCCAATTTCTTTCTTCAGATTCAGTACATCTTTATTGTTCCATTGCTGTGGAATTGAGCCTTTTGGTGTGTGATACCAGTGGTGTAGTCTGGTCCTCTCCGTTCTGCCCCAGTGGTGTAGTCTGGTCCTCTCCGTTCTGCCCCAGTGGTGTAGTCTGGTCCTCTCCGTTCTGCCCCAGTGGTGTAGTCTGGTCTACACCTTTCTGCCCCAGTGGTGTAGTCTGGTCCTCTCTGTTCTGCCCCAGTGGTGTAGTCTGGTCTACTCCGTTCTGCCCCAGTGGTGTAGTCTGGTCCTCTCCGTTCTGCCCCAGTGGTGTAGTCTGGTCCTCTCCGTTCTGCCCCAGTGGTGTAGTCTGGTCCTCTCCGTTCTGCCCCAGTGGTGTAGTCTGGTCCTCTTTGTTCTGCCCCACTGATGTAGTCTGGTCCTCTCCGTTCTGCCCCAGTGGTGTAGTCTGGCCCTCTCCGTTCTGCCCCAGTGGTGTAGTCTGGCCCTCTCCGTTCTGCCCCAGTGGTGTAGTCTGGTCCTCTCCGTTCTGCCCCAGTGGTGTAGTCTGGTCCTCTCCGTTCTGCCCCAGTGGTGTAGTCTGGTCCTCTCCGTTCTGCCCCAGTGGTGTAGTCTGGTCCTCTCCGTTCTGCCCCAGTGGTGTAGTCTGGTCCTCTCCGTTCTGCCCCAGTGGTGTAGTCTGGCCCTCTCCGTTCTGCCCCAGTGGTGTAGTCTGGTCTTAAAGGCTGTTGCAACAGCATCTGGGTCTGTCTGTGGGGGCACTAGCTACAGTACAGTCGTGGTCTAAAGTTTTGAGAATGACACAAATACTAATTTTCACAAAGTCTGCTGCCTCAGTTTTGATGATGCCAATTTGCATATACTCCAGAATGTTATGAAGAGTGATCAGATGAATTGCAATTAATTGCAAAGTCCCTCTTTGCCATGAAAATGAACTTAATCCCCCAAAAAACATTTCCACTGCATTTCAGCCCTGCCACAAAAGGACCAGCTGACATCATGTCAGTGATTCTCTCGTTAACACAGGTGAGAGTGTTGACGAGGACAAGGCTGGAGATCACTCTGTCATGCTGATTGAGTTAGAATAACAGACTGGAAGCTTTAAAATGAGGGTGGTGCTTGAAATCATTGTTTTTCCTCTGTTAACCATGGTTACCTGCAAGGAAACACGTGCCGTCATCATTGCTTTGCACAAAAAGGGCTTCACAGGCAACCATTTATCGGATCATCAATAACTTCAAGGAGAGAGTTTAAATTGTTGTGAACAAGGCTTCAGGGTGCCCAAGAAAGTCCAGCAAGCGCCAGGACCGTCTCATAAAGTTGATTCAGCTGCGGGATCGGGGCACCACCAGTGCAGAGCTTGCTCAGGAATGGCAGCAGGCAGGTGTGAGTGCATCTGCACGGACAGTGAGGCGAAGACTTTTGGAGGATGGCCTGGTGTCAAGAAGGGCAGCAAAGAAGCCACTTCTCTCCAGGAAAAACATCAGGGACAGACTGATATTCTGCAAAAGGTACAGGGATTGGACTGCTGAGGACTGGGGTAAAGTCACTTTCTCTGATGAATCCCCTTTCCGATTGTTTGGGGCATCCGGAAAAAAGCTTGTCCGGAGAAGACAAGGTGAGCGCTACCATCAGTCCTGTGTCATGCCAACCAACCGTAAAGCATCCTGAGACCATTCATGTGTGTGGTTGCTTCTCAGCCAAGGGAGTGGGCTCACTCACAATTTTGCCTAAGAACACAGCCATGAATAAAGACTGGTACCAACACATCCTCCGAGAGCAACTTCTCCCAACCATCCAAGAACAGTTTGGCGACGAACAATGCCCTTTCCAGCATGATGGAGCACCTTGCCATAAGGCAAAAGTGATAACTAAGTGGCTCGGGGAACAAAACATCGAGATTTTGGGTCCATGGCCAGGAAACTTATGGAATGCTTGTAATTATACTTCAGTATACCATAGTAACACCTGACAAAAATATCTAAAAACACTGAAGCAGCAAACTTTGTGAAGACCAATACTTGTGTCATTCTCAAAACTTTTGACCACGACTGTACCGCATCTGTGCCCCTGGACTGGCAGACTGGCACGGGTTAGCTCTGCCACATCTGGCAGCGGCGTCTTGGCACAGCTCACCGTATAGAGGCCTACAAAACCTTTTCACTCTCACTTAGGAATAGTAACTCTTGTTGTGTCCGCTGAGTATTGACGATAAATTAATAATAATATGAAGGATGGGTACTAGTTGATACTGGAGTCATTTGAGCTGTGAGATCTGTATAGTCTATTTATTTAAACAGCCTAAACAGAGCATTATGCTTTGTATTACAGATTAAAATGTATACTCATATTAATGATTACATTAATGTATTGCGTACATTTCAACATTAATGTATTGCATACATTTCCTTTTCACATCCATAGTGTTTATTTTATGAAATATATTGTTTTGCCAACATAATCAATCCTACACTGACAATCATTTATGGAAGTTTGTTATACAAAACATGATAATTAGGATTTTCAGCTAGATCATAAATTTAGGTTTAAAAAAAAATATTTATATAATTGTTGCTCAGTTGTAAAGAAAAATAAAGGGAAAATAGAGAAACCATGAGAATGTTGTTTTGTACCTGCAGTAACTCCTAACCCTAACCCTAACCCTAACCCTAACCCTAATCCTAACCCTAATCCTAACCCCTAATCCTAATCCTAACCCTAATCCTAACCCTAACCCTAACCCTAACCCTAATCCTAACCCTAATCCTAACCCCTAATCCTAATCCTAACCCTAATCCTAACCCTAACCCTAACCCTAATCCTAATCCTAATCCTAACCCTAACCCTAATCCTAATCCTAACCCTAATCCTAATCCTAACCCTAATCCTAATCCTAACCCTAATCCTAACCCTAACTCCTAACTCCTAACCCTAATCCTAACCCTAATCCTAACCCTAATCCTAACCCTAATCCTAATCCTAACCCTAATCCTAATCCTACCCCTAATCCTAACCCTAACTCCTAACCCTAATCCTAATCCTAATCCTAACCCTAACCCTAATCCTAACCCTAACCCTAACCCTAACCCTAATCCTAATCCTAACCCTAACCCTAATCCTAACCCTAACCCTAACCCTAATCCTAATCCTAACCCTAATCCTAATCCTAACCCTAATCCTAATCCTAACCCTAATCCTAACCCTAACTCCTAACTCCTAACTCCTAACTCCTAACCCTAATCCTAACCCTAATCCTAACCCTAATCCTAACCCTAACCCTAATCCTAATCCTAACCCTAATCCTAATCCTAATCCTAATCCTAACCCTAACCCTAACTCCTAACCCTAATCCTAATCCTAACCCTAATCCTAACCCTAATCCTAACCCTAATCCTAACCCTTGCAGTGGCTGTGTTGAATATATTGATTTACAGTTTAACTCCTAACCCTGTGTTGAATATATTGATTTACAGTTTAACTCCTAACCCTGTGTTGAATATATTGATTTACAGCCTAACTCCTAACCCTGTGTTGAATATATTGATTTACAGTTTAACTCCTAACCCTGTGTTGAATATATTGATTTACAGCTTAACTCCTAACCCTGTGTTGAATATATTGATTTACAGTTTAACTCCTAACCCTGTGTTGAATATATTGATTTACAGCTTAACTCCTAACCCTGTGTTGAATATATTGATTTACAGTTTAACTCCTAACCCTGTGTTGAATATATTGATTTACAGTTTAACTCCTAACCCTGTGTTGAATATATTGATTTACAGCTTAAGACAAGTCCAGTAAGCTCCAGTTCTAACCCCTAACCCTAACCCTAACCCTAACCCCTAACCCTAACCCCTAACCCCTAACCCCTAACCCTAACCCCTAATCCTAGCTCCAGTTCTAACCCCTAACCCTAATCCTAGCTCCAGTTCTAACCCCTAACCCTAATCCTAGCTCCAGTTCTAACCCCTAACCCTAATCCTAGCTCCAGTTCTAACCCCTAACCCTAATCCTAGCTCCAGTTCTAACCCCTAACCCTAATCCTAATCCTACCCCTAATCCTAACCCTAACTCCTAACCCTAATCCTAATCCTAATCCTAACCCTAACCCTAATCCTAACCCTAACCCTAACCCTAACCCTAACCCTAATCCTAATCCTAACCCTAACCCTAACCCTAATCCTAACCCTAATCCTAATCCTAACCCTAATCCTAATCCTAACCCTAATCCTAATCCTAACCCTAATCCTAACCCTAACTCCTAACTCCTAACTCCTAACTCCTAACCCTAATCCTAACCCTAATCCTAACCCTAATCCTAACCCTAACCCTAATCCTAATCCTAACCCTAATCCTAATCCTACCCCTAATCCTAACCCTAACTCCTAACCCTAATCCTAATCCTAATCCTAACCCTAACCCTAACTCCTAACCCTAATCCTAATCCTAACCCTAATCCTAACCCTAATCCTAACCCTAATCCTAACCCTTGCAGTGGCTGTGTTGAATATATTGATTTACAGTTTAACTCCTAACCCTGTGTTGAATATATTGATTTACAGTTTAACTCCTAACCCTGTGTTGAATATATTGATTTACAGCTTAACTCCTAACCCTGTGTTGAATATATTGATTTACAGTTTAACTCCTAACCCTGTGTTGAATATATTGATTTACAGTTTAACTCCTAACCCTGTGTTGAATATATTGATTTACAGCTTAAGACAAGTCCAGTAAGCTCCAGTTCTAACCCCTAACCCTAACCCTAACCCTAACCCCTAACCCTAACCCCTAACCCCTAACCCCTAACCCTAACCCCTAATCCTAGCTCCAGTTCTAACCCCTAACCCTAATCCTAGCTCCAGTTCTAACCCCTAACCCTAATCCTAGCTCCAGTTCTAACCCCTAACCCTAATCCTAGCTCCAGTTCTAACCCCTAACCCTAATCCTAGCTCCAGTTCTAACCCCTAAGCCTAACTCCTAAACCTAATAGGTAACCCTTAGTCTTAACCCCTAACCATAACCCCTAACCCTTAGTCTTAACCCTTAACCATAACCCCTAACCATAACCCCTAACCCTTAGTCTTAACCCTTAACCATAACCCCTAACCCTTAGTCTTAACCCTTAACCATAACCCCTAACCATAACCCCTAACCCTTAGTCTTAACCCTTAACCATAACCCCTAACCGTTAGTCGTAACCCTAACCATAACTCCTAACCCCTAATCCTTAACCCTGACCCTAACCTTTAGTCCTAACCATAACTCCCAACCCTTAACCCTAACCCCTAACCCCTAACCCTAACCCTTAGTCCAAACCCTAACCCCAACCCCTAACCCTTAGTCCTAACTCCTAACCCCTAATCCTTAACCCTGACCCTTAGCCCTAAACCTAACTCCTAACCCTAACTCCTAACCCCTAACTCCTAACCCTAACTCCTAACCCTAACTCCTAACCCCTAACCCCTAACTCCTAACTCTAACCCTAACCCTAACCCCTAACCCCTAACCCCTAACCCTAACCCTAACCCTAACCCTAACCCCTAACCCCTAACTCCTAACCCTAACCCTAACCCCTAACTCCTAACCCCTAACTCCTAACCCCAGACTCCTAACCCTAACCCCTAACTCCTAACCTTAACTCCTAACCCCTAACCCCTAACCCCTAACTCCTAACCCCTAACCCCTAACCCCTAACTCCTAACCCCTAACCCCTAACCCCTAACCCCTAACTCCTAACCCCTAACCCCTAACTCCTAACCCCTAACTCCTAACCCCTAACCCCTAACCCCTAACCCCTAACTCCTAACCCCATATTTTAGGTCCTGACATGACTTTATTATCTTGTCATATCTTGGAAACAACCATAACTATTAAATATGACTAAACCATTTAATAAGAGGTTGTCTGTCGTCGGTACAATACATTGTTTAACGCCTCCAGAAAGGCTACCAGAACCATATGGTGCATCCCAAATGGCACCCTATTCCCTATGTAGTGCACTACTTTTGACCAGAGCCTTATGGGATGCCTTAAATAGGGAATAGTGAGCCATTTGGAACATCACTATGAGTCACAACTCTAGTATTCAGTATTCTGATGAGGCAGATGAATGTCCGTATAGCTCTGTTACAGAGTCTAATGTTATATATATATATAGGTTAGTAAATATACCGTAACAATGGGTTGTCAGAGTCATACATACTGCAGTGGACAATGGCCTTTAAAGTGGGTCCAGTACGTGTACTTGTGTGTGTGCATGCGTGCGTGCATTATCAGGATTTGGTGTCCTGGGGAGAGGTGGCAGCCTAGCAGGCAACAACACCAGGGGCAGAATTTCTCAACAAACCTCAGACGGAAAACAAAACCTGTGAAAAAAGAACATTGTTCCCACAGAGGGTAACTCGTTTCTCCTGTTTGTTCTCACAGTAATACTGCTGTTAGACATTCGTCCCTGGTGGAAATGGTGAAATCATCTATTGGTTTATTGAGAAGCACAGCTAAATCCAGTTGATATATTGTAGAATACATTTAAACATGATTAAACTAGATTCAACTCTGTAGCTCTGCGTAAAGTTTTGTGCGTGCATGCATGTGTGTGTGTGAGTGTCAGTGTGTGTGTGTGAGTGTCAGTGTGTGTGTGTGTGTGAGTGTCAGTGTGTGTGTGTGAGTGTCAGTGTGTGTGTGTGTGTCAGTGTGTGTGTGTGTGAGTGTCAGTGTGTGTGTGTGTGTCAGTGTGTGTGTGTGTGTATCATCCAGCAGGATGTGTGTGACACAGGGCCGTGTTCTCTTCCCTGACCTTATCCTGTTCTGTCCTGTTCTCTTCTCTTGTAATTCCAATCCTTAAATCCTTAGGTACTCTCGCAAAACGAAATGAAAATAGCAGGGATTTTTGCTGTGTGTGTAATATGTGTGTGTGTGTGTGTGTGTGTGTGTGTGTGCGTGCGTGTTCTCGGACGCTTGGAGATGCAGGGGATGTAGAGGTTGAAAGGTCAGCAGATCAGTTAGTTATGTAAGGATATTGTGAGACTCTTGTCTGTGACATGAGCAGGTTGGTGTTTTTATCTTGTTTTGGAGGCCTCTCTGGAGAGTGGTCACGAGCTGTCGCAGCCACAAAGTAATACAATCTGATGTTAAACCTTTCCCTAACCTTAACCCTAACCTTAATCACACTGCTAACCCTAATGCCTAACCCTAACCTTAAATTAAGACCAAAAAAGCAACAACGAAAATGTCAATAATTGTTTACAATATAGCCAATATTTTGACTTTGCAGCTGGCCGATCTAAGGGGAGACGGCTCAGTTCTACCTCCAAGACAATAAATGTCAACCTGGTTGAAGACAAGGCCGTTGTAATATTGTGTAGCATTGATCAGGGAACAGGCCATAGAGCAAGCATTCCTTTTAATTCACTTCATTAGTTAGTTATTAGTTAGTTAGTTTTAATGCTTAGGCTATGTGATTTGAAAGTCAAATGGAGTTTTTAAAAACTGTTATTGGCCAATAATATGATAATACGTTAAAAGGAATGTTAATAACAAAACAGTAAAAGTAAAAATAAAATAAATAAAAATCAGAGGTCAATTTCTCATTAAATTTGCCTGAGGTGTATACAAAGTCAAAGGTGGATTTATCGTAGTTTGTGTGTATGTGTACAGCGTACGGTGTGTGTGTGTGTACAGCGTACGGTGTGTGTGTGTGTACAGCGTACGGTGTGTGTGTGTGTACAGCGTACGGTGTGTGTGTGTGTGTGTGCGGCATTGTGTATGGTTTGAGTGTGCACCGTTCCTGTGAGTGTGTGTGAGTGTGTGTGCGTCTTTGTGTGTGTGCCAAGATTGTAGGCTACAGCTGGCTGCTGTCCGTTGCCGGCCCTGCAAAGCTGAGCTGAGGACGGTTAGGAAGCTGGAAGCTGTAACTCAGCCAACCATTGCCTGGTATAAGCCTATAATTAACTACCACTGTTGGTGTGTGTTGTTGAGGAGATGTGTTGAGGACTGGAGTGTGTGTGTGTGTGTGTGTTGTTGAGGAGATGTGTTGAGTACTGGAGTGTGTGTGTGTGTGTGTGTTGTTGAGGAGATGTGTTGAGTACTGGAGTGTGTGTGTGTGTGTGTGTGTGTTGTTGAGGAGATGTGTTGAGTACTGGAGTGTGTGTGTGTGTGTGTGTTGTTGAGGAGATGTGTTGAGTTCTGGAGTGTGTGTGTGTGTGTGTGTTGTTGAGGAGACGTGTTGAGTACTGGAGTGTGTGTGTGTGTGTGTGTGTGTGTTGTTAAGGAGATGTGTTGAGCACTGGAGTGTGTGTGTGTGTGTTGTTGAGGAGATGTGTTGAGTACTGGAGTGTGTGTGTGTTGTTGAGGAGTAGGCCTAGGCAATATACCGTTCATACCGTTCATACCGGGGGAATGATTTTCCTCTCTGGGGCTGCAGGGGTGCGTTGCTACGCCACTGCTTTTAACTATAAGTTAAGTATACAGTGCCTTCAGAAAGTATTCATACCCCTTGACTTATTCCACATTTTGTTGTCTTACAGCCTGAATTCAAAATAGATTAAATATACAGTATGTTTTTTCTCCCACCATCTACACACAATACCCCATGATGACAAAGTGGAAACATGTTTTTTGAAAATTTGGCTAATTTATTGGAAATTAAATACAGAAATATCTCATTTACATAAGTGTTCACACCCCTGGGCCAATACTTTGTAGAAGCACCGATTACAGCTGTCCATTTGGGTAAGTCTCTAAAAGCTTTGCACACCTGGATTGTACAATATTTGCCCATTATTCTTTGTGAAATTCTTCATGCTCTGTGAAGTTGGTTGTTGATCATTGCTAGACAGCCATTTTCAAGTCTTGCCATAGATCTTCAAGCCAATTTAAGTCAAAACTGTAACTAGGCCACTCAGGAACATTCAATGTCGTCTTGGTAAGCAACTCCAGTGTATATTTGGCCTTGTGTTTTAGGTCATTGTCCTGCTGTAAGGTGAATTCGTCTCCCAGTGTCTGGTGGAAAGCAGACTGAACCAGGTTTCCTCTGGGATTTTGTCTGTGCTTATAGCTGTATTCCGTTTCTTTTTATCCTAAAATACTCCCTAGTCCTTGCCGATGACAAGCACACCCATAACATGATGCAGCCACCACCATGCTTGAAAATATGAAGAGTGGTACTCAGTAATGTGTTTTGGATTCGCTTTGTATTCAGGACATAAAGTTAATTTCTTTTCCACATTTTTTGCAGTTTTACTTTAGTGCCTTATTGCAAACAGGATGCATGTTTTGGAATATTTTTATTCTGTACAGGCTTCATTCTTTTCACTCTGTCAATGAGGTTAGTATTGTGGAGTAACTACACTGTTGTTGATCCATCCTCAGTTTTCTCCTATTACAGCCATTAAACTCTGTAACTGTTTTAAAGTCACCATTGGCCTCATGGTGAAATCCCTGAGCGGTTTCCTTCCTCTCCAGAAACTAAGTTAGGAAGGGTGCCTGTATCTTTGTAGTGACTGGGTGTATTGATACACCATCCAAAGTGTTATTAATAACTTCACCATGCTCAAAGGGATACGTCTGCTTTTTATTTTTATTTTTACCCCTCTACAAATAGGTGCCCTTCTTCGCGAGGCATTGGAAAACCCCCCTGGTCTTTGTGGTTGAATCTGTGTTTGAAATTCACTGCTCGACTGAGGGACATTACAGATAATTGTATGTGTTGGGTACAGAGATGAGGTAGCCGTTCAAAAATCAGGTTAAACATTATTATTGCAACTTATTATGGGGTTGAATACTTATTGACTTATTACTTTCTAAAATGTTGTACAAACAAAATTCCACTTTGGGGTATTGTGTGTATATATCAGTGTCACAAAATGTCAGTTTAATCCATTTTAAATTCAGGCTGTAACATAACAACATTTGGAAAATGTCAAGGGGTGTGAATACTTTCTGAAGGCATTGTAACTGTAAGAAATCTTAGATGTGTCAAATAACTTGTATCTAGCTCAGGGCTCCAGCTATGCATTGGTTTGCTAACTTGCTAGCTACGTGTCAAGCATCTTGGTTACAGCAGACATTCAATCCCCTCTTGGATAAAGATCCCTGTTGCCTAAATTGTTTTGTGTGTCAATATTTTTTTTTAAATATATAATAATAACAAAACATTTTTTTTTTTTATGAAATAGCGCCTCTTCAAATCAAATCAAGTTTTATTGGTCACATACGCGTGTTTAGCAGATGTTATTGCGGGTGTAGCAAAATGCTTGTCCTTCTAGCTCCGACAGTGCAGTAATATCCAACAAGTAATATCTAACTATTTCACAACATATACCCAATACATACAAATCTAAGTAAGGAGTGAATTAAGAATATATACATATACAGTGAGGGAAAAAATTATTTGATCCCCTGCTGATTTTGTACGTTTGCCCACTGACAAAGACATGATCAGTCTATAATTTTAATGGTAGGTTTATTTGAACAGTGAGAGACAGAATAACAACAAAACAATCCAGAAAAACGCATGTCAAAAATGTTATAAATTGATTTGCATTTTAATGAGGGAAATAAGTATTTGACCCCTCTGCAAAACATCACTTAGTACTTGGTGGCAAAACCCTTGTTGGCAATCACAGAGGTCAGACGTTTCTTGTAGTTGGCCACCAGGTTTGTACACATCTCAGGAGGGATTTTGTCCCACTCCTCTTTGCAGATCTTCTCCAAGTCATTAAGGTTTCGAGCCTGACGTTTGGCAACTCGAACCTTCAGCTCCCTCCACAGATTTTCTATGGGATTAAGGTCTGGAGACTGGCTAGGCCACTCCAGGACCTTAATGTGCCTCTTCTTGAGCCACTCCTTTGTTGCCTTGGCCGTGTGTTTTGGGTCATTGTCATGCTGGAATACCCATCCACGACCCATGTTCAATGCCCTGGCTGAGGGAAGGAGGTTCTCACCAAAGATTTGACGGTACATGGCCCCGTCCATCGTCCCTTTGATGCGGTGAAGTTGTCCTGTCCCCTTAACAGAAAAACACCCCCAAAGCATAATGTTTCCACCTCCATGTTTGACGGTGGGGATGGTGTTCTTGGGGTCATAGGCAGCATTCCTCCTCCTCCAAACACGGCGACTTGAGTTGATGCCAAAGAGCTAAATTTTGGTCTCATCTGACCACAACACTTTCACCCAGTTCTCCTCTGAATCATTCAGATGTTAATTGGCAAACTTCAGACGGGCCTGTATATGTGCTTTCTTGAGCAGGGGGACCTTGCAGGCGCTGCATGATTTCAGTCCTTCACAGCGTAGTGTGTTACCAATTGTTTTCTTGGTGACTATGGTCCCAGCTGCCTTGAGATCATTGACAAGATCCTCCCGTGTAGTTCTGGGCTGATTCCTCACCTTTCTCATGATCATTGCAACTCCACGAGGTGAGATCTTGCATGGAGCCCCAGGCCGAGGGAGATTGACAGTTCTTTTGTGTTTCTTCCATTTGTGAATAATCGCACCAACCGTTGTCACCTTCTCACCAAGCTGATTGGCGATGGTCTTGTAACCCATTCCAGCCTTGTGTAGGTCTACAATCTTGTCCCTGACATCCTTGGAGAGCTCTTTGGTCTTGGCCATGGTGGAGAGTTTGGAATCTGATTGATTGATTGCTTCTGTGGACAGGTGTCTTTTATACAGGTAACAAGCTGAGATTAGGAGCACTCACTTTAAGAGTGTGCTCCTAATCTCAGCTCGTTACCTGTATAAAAGACACCTGGGAGCCAGAAATCTTTCTGATTGAGAGGGGGTCAAAAACGTATTTCCCTCATTAAAATGCAAATCAATTTATAACATTTTTGGCATGCATTTTTCTGGATTTTGTTGTTGTTGTTCTGTCTCTCACTGTTCAAATAAACCTACCATTAAAATTATAAACTGATCATTTCTTTGTCAGTGGGCAAACGTACAAAATCAGCACGGGATCAAATACTTTTTTCCTTCACCGTAGAATAGTATAGAATACAGTATATACATATGAGATGAGTAATGCAAGATATGTAAACATAACGCCGTAACGTAAGCTAATCTTCCTGGAGTCCAACACCAATTAATAAGACATTATAAAACAATTACAAATGAAGACTGTACAAACATTTAACAAGTAGACAATACAGACAATTAAAATACCTGACAGGTAACACATTTAACATTCATCCGGATAGAGCAATGAAGAGTTAATCTGGCAGCCCTGTTTTGAGAGATTTTGAGCTTTTTTATATCTCTCTTTGCTGTGGACAGTACTCTAGGTGTGATAGGACCAGGGATTGAATCACCTGATTCAGAGTGCTAGATGCTATATACTATGAACATTTTCTTGTAACAGCAATTCCCTTACCCATCTTAATAACAATACTATCTATGTGCTCTGACCATGATGAAGCTGCGTCTAACATGAGCCCTAGTAGTGTTATTTTTCCCCTTGCTCTACATGCGTTCTATTCATAGACAAATTCAATTGGGGATCATCAGCAAGCATATATCTTGAACCAAATACAATACATTTAGTTTTAGAAATGTTCAACACCAATTTGTTCACATCAACCCACTCAAGACAACCATTCTTAGTTCACTACTCAGTACATCCGTTAACTCGTTACGTTCTGATGCTGCGCTATACATCGTAGAGTCATCAGCATACATTTCCACTCTTGCTTCGTTCATTACTGAAGTTAAATCACTAGTAGAGTGGGCCTAGGCAGCTTCCCTGTGGAACACCACACTGTATATCTTTACTGTTTGAAAAGCTAACATTGAAGAACACTTTTTGCCTTCTCCTGGACAGATAGCTTTCCATCCAGGATAGAGCTGCAGACTTAACACCGTAACATTTGTGTTTCCATAGTAACAGTTCAAGATCAATTACATCAAAAGCAGCACTGAAATCTAGCAACACTGCACCAACTAACTTCCTGTCATCCATACTTTTTAACCAATCGTCTGTCATTGTGCTAAAGCCGTGCTCGTAGAATGCCCTGTTTGTCTGCAACTTGGAAACCCGTTATCAGACCTTTACATGAGAAATAATCCTTGATTTGTACAGATACAATTTTTTTCAAATAATTTACTTAACACAGGCAGCAAGCTTATAGGACGACTATTAGGAACAGTGAATGCAGAATTTTTTTATCCTTAGGTAGTGGAATAACCTTTGACTCTTTCCAGACTTCTGGGCACACCCCCATACGTCAAGCACTTATTACAAATATGAGATATTGGGGTAGATATTTGGTTCGCTGTACCTCCAAGCAATTTGGCTTCAAGATGATCTGTACCAGGTGACTTGTCATCCGAAAGTGTCACGCCCTGGCTCTGGGGACTCTGAAATATTGAGCCAGGGTGTGGATTTTCTATGTTTAGTTTTCACTGTGTAGCTTCTATGTTGTGTTTTCTATGTTTTGGTTTCTGTTCTAGATCGTATAGATCTATGATGGGCAGGGTGGTTCCCAATCAGAGGCAGCTGTTGCTCGTTGTCTCTGATTGGGAGCCATACTTAGGTAGGCTGTTTTCATATGTTCTTTGTGGGATCTTGTTCCTTGTGGTTTGTGTTAGTACCGTTGGACTTCACGTATCGTTTGTTGTTTTGTTTGTCGTGTGTGCACTTAATAAAATAAGATGTACGAATATCACGCTGCGCCTTGGTCCTCCTCCTTCGACGATCGTGACAGAAAGAGACAACAGCATCCTTTCAACCTTTTCCCTTTCTACTTGGTGAAATTCGAACATGCATTGCCTCTCCTTCATGATACAGTATTTTATAAGGGTATATGACATGGAGCCAACAGTTGGACTCATGGCATTCCTCAACTTGTCCACTTTGCCTGTAAAATATTAATTAAAGTAGTGGTTTTGTAATAAACATACCCTCTGATTCAACAAAAGAGGCGGACATGTTCCAATTCCTACCCATAAAAGTGTTCGGTTTTTTTCCCATCACCCTTTGCTTCATCAATGTTGTGCTGACAGAATCCCTTCTTCTTTCTGAGTGAGTCTCTGATATTGCCAATACATTAATATTGTTTGACTGCACTAGACAGCATATTCCAAACATGACTCAGCGGATGGAATCTGAGAGAGAAATACTCAGTCAGTGTGTGTGTGTGTGTGTGTGTGTGTGTGTGCGTGTGGGGGGGGGGGGGGGAATTACTTGTGTCTGTCACTCCTCCTAACTCCTTGGGAGGGAGGGTGAACAATCAGTTTGTCATACCTCAGGGAGGCTGTCACCTCGTTCTCTTGCAGTCTTCATAGCTGGTATTAGTTTCTTTCTTTGACGGACTGCATCAGAGAAATCCCCAATTGATGAATATGTAAGACCCTCTAAGGAATTTGGCTTTTTTCAAGGACTGCAAGCTTATCCTTGAACCTGAGGAATTTCACTACAACTGGCTGGGTCTGGTTCCATTGGCACCACACGTGTGTCACTCCTCTTAGTCCAGCTCAAACCAGATTTAACTATTTCACTATGGTCTTATGTTGAACGGCTGCTTGGGTTTTCCATTCAACTTAGTCTCCTGAGTGGCGCAGTGGTCTAAGGCACTGCATCGCAGTGCTAACTGTGTCATTAGAGATCCTGGTTTGAATCCAGGCTCTGTCGTAGCCGGCCGCGACCGGGAGACTCATGGGCGGCGCACAATTGGCCCAGCGTCGTCCAGGGTAGGGGAGGGAATGGCCGGCAGGGATGTAGCTCAGTTGATAGAGCATGGCGTTTGCAACGCCAGGGTTGTGGGTTTGATTCCCACGGGGGGCCAGTACAAAAAAAAAAAAAATGTATTCACTAACTGTAAGTCGCTCTGGATAAGAGCGTCTGCTAAATGACGTAAATGTAAATGTAACTTTCCTCCTAAGCCTAACCTGGTTGAACCGGACTGAAAGCTGTGCTCACAGTGCTTTAACCAGGCTATCTTAAGCTGTCCATGGACATCAAATACTGTTGTGTACAGTACTCCTTAGTCTTGTGAGACGGGTTAGCAGAAAAGGACCCGTGTAGCTCAGTTGGTAGAGCATGGCATTTGCAACACCAGGGTTGTGGGTTCGATTCCCACGGGGGGGGCCAGTATGAAAAATAAATAAAAATGAATGCACTCACTAACTGTAAGTCGCTCTGGATAAGAGCGTCTACTAAAATGTAAATGAAGTTAACAAATCAAGATTTGCTTCTGTGTTCCAATATTCTCTAGTGTTGATGTTGTTTACCTTTAGTTCATAAAGGCTATTTGTTCCAGACGTGTCTGTTTTTCCTGCTGCTACTGTTGTCAGACATCTTGGAAACACAAAGGTCTTCACAAAGGTCTTCAGATGTAAACGTTTTTATAAAAATGACACAGTGATCCAGAACCCAGATCTTACAGCAGAAAGTAACGCTGTCTGTGTGTGAATCTACAGCATAACAGATGTCTGTCTGGTCGTGTCCAACGCGCTAAGAAAGGAATGCTAGAGATTCACAGCACGGTGCTGAGTTTTACTGTTGTGTTGGAGTTCAGGCTGTCGTAGTCTTTGTTGTTGGCCATTGTGTTGTCTCATAAGCCTCCTGTACAGCCGTCTATTGTTTTATAGGCTGGAGGACTTTTCACTCACGAAATGCTGCAAAGCTGCTGCAAATTACTCTAAATGCAAAGTAATTTATCTTTTAGGTTTGTGCAATAGATATATTGGATTTCAGATTATTTTTTTATTTTTTTCACAACTTTCTGTCTTCTCTTCCCTCAGGTAAAACGGAGAGAGGATCCTACTCCTATGGAAGAGACTCCACCTTACACGGGTGTCATCAGGTAAATTAAATATATTCATTACTGCAAATTTCCACGCTACACTGTTATCAGCAGAAAACCGCCACACTATATTTTTTGGATATGTATGAAGTATGTAGGTATTTTTTGGTGGTTGAGTAGGTCTCATTTAAGTTAATTTGAGCATTTTTAGATACCCTTCAGCTGCTCCGAGTGAGAAAACATACAGCTTTTTGAGACGTAAATCCTAAGACATTTCACCTGGGATTCTGAATATGCTTTAGGGCAGTGGTCCCGCGGCTTGCCTATTGTGGAACCCTGCTTTAGGGCCTCCACTTAAGGATACATGCCTGTGGCCACCTTCCTCCTTCTGTCGTTTCCTGTCATGTGTTGTTGGCATGTGTTAAAGCCTCTATCTACTGTAGGGGTTATATCCTCTATCTACTGTAGGGGGTTATATCCTCTATCTACTGTAGGGGGTTATATCCTCTATCTACTGTAGGGGGTTATATCCTCTATCTACTGTAGGGGGTTATATCCTCTATCTACTGTAGGGGGTTATATCCTCTATCTACTGTAGGGGGGTTATATCCTCTATCTACTGTAGGGGGTTATATCCTCTATCTACTGTAGGGGGTTATATCCTCTATCTACTGTAGGGGGGTTATATCCTCTATCTACTGTAGGGGGGTTATATCCTCTATCTACTGTAGGGGGTTATATCCTCTATCTACTGTAGGGGGTTATATCCTCTATCTACTGTAGGGGGTTATATCCTCTATCTACTGTAGGGGGTTATATCCTCTATCTACTGTAGGGGGTTATATCCTCTATCTACTGTAGGGGGTTATATCCTCTATCTACTGTAGGGGGGTTATATCCTCTATCTACTGTAGGGGGTTATATTCTATCTACTGTAGGGGGGTTATATCCTCTATCTACTGTAGGGGGTTATATCCTCTATCTACTGTAGGGGGTTATATCCTCTATCTACTGTAGGGGGTTATATCCTCTATCTACTGTAGGGGGTTATATCCTCTATCTACTGTAGGGGGTTATATCCTCTATCTACTGTAGGGGGTTATATCCTCTATCTACTGTAGGGGGTTATATCCTCTATCTACTGTAGGGGGTTATATCCTCTATCTACTGTAGGGGGGTTATATCCTCTATCTACTGTAGGGGGGGGTTATATCCTCTATCTACTGTAGGGGGTTATATCCTCTATCTACTGTAGGGGGTTATATCCTCTATCTACTGTAGGGGGTTATATCCTCTATCTACTGTAGGGGGGTTATATCCTCTATCTACTGTAGGGGGGGGGTTATATCCTCTATCTACTGTAGGGGGTTATATCCTCTATCTACTGTAGGGGGTTATATCCTCTATCTACTGTAGGGGGTTATATCCTCTATCTACTGTAGGGGGTTATATCCTCTATCTACTCTAGGGGGTTATATCCTCTATCTACTGTAGGGGGTTATATCCTCTATCTACTGTAGGGGGTTATATCCTCTATCTACTGTAGGGGGGTTATATCCTCTATCTACTGTAGGGGGTTATATCCTCTATCTACTGTAGGGGGTTATATCCTCTATCTACTGTAGGGGGTTATATCCTCTATCTACTGTAGGGGGTTATATCCTCTATCTACTGTAGGGGGTTATATCCTCTATCTACTGTAGGGGGTTATATCCTCTATCTACTGTAGGGGGTTATATCCTCTATCTACTGTAAGGGGTTATATCCTCTATCTACTGTAGGGGGGTTATATCCTCTATCTACTGTAGGGGGTTATATCCTCTATCTACTGTAGGGGGTTATATCCTCTATCTACTGTAGGTGGTTATATCCTCTATCTAGCCAAATGATCAAGTCACCTGTAAAGTCTCAACATGGGCATCTGTACCGCCCTCTTACCTCTTCATTGAAGCGTTTGTGTGTCTGTGTGTGTGTGTGTGAATGTGTGTGTGTGTGTGTGTGTGTGTGTGTGTGTGTGTGTGTGTGTGTGTGTGTGAATGTGTGTGTGTGTGTGTGTGTGTGTGTGTGTGTGTGTGTGTGTGTGTGTGTGTGTGTGTGTGTGTGTGTGTGTGTGTGTGTGTGTGTGTGTGTGTGTGTGTGTGTGTGTGTGTGTGTGTGTGTGTTACTACACTATACTCTGTCTCCACTGATTTACATCTTAACGGTTGGCTGAGTCGGGCTTCAGGGTTATTTAACCTCTGGTGTTTGAGATTGGCTCTACCACTGTATCCCTAGTTAATAAAATAAAATAAAATACGATTGTATCTGTCACATACAGATGTTATTGCGGGTGTAGCCAAATGCTTGTGCTTCTAGCTCCGACAGTGCAGTAATATCTAACAAGTAATATCTAACAATTTCACAACATATACCCAAGACACACACATCTAAGTAAGGAATGAAATGTAAGAATATATACTGTATATACAGGGGGGGTACCGGTGCAGAGTCAATGTGCGGGGGCACCGGCTAGTTGAGGTAACATATACCCAATACACACAAATCTAAGTAAGGAATATAATTAAGAAAATATACATATATGGACGATATTCCCAACTTCTGGATGATAGCGGTGTGAACAGGCAGTGGTTCGGGTGGTTGTTGTCGTTGATTATCTTTTTGGCCTTCCTGTGACATCGGGTGCTGTAGGTGTCCTGGAGGGCAGGTAGTTTGCCCCCGGTAATGCGTTCGGCAGACCGCACCACCCTCTGGAGAGCCCTGCGGTTGCGGGCGGTGCAGTTGCCGTACCAGGCGGTGATACAGCCCAACAGGGTGCTCTCAATTGTGCATCTGTAAAAGTTTGTGAGGGTTTTAGGTGCCAAGCCAAATTTCTTCAGCCTCCTGAGGTTGAAGAGGCTCTGTTGCGCCTTCTTCACCACACTGTCTGTGTGGGTGGACCATTTCAGTTTGTCAGTGATGTGTACGCCAAGGAACTTGAAGCTTTCCACCTTCTCCACTGCGGTCCCGTCAATGTGGATAGGGGGGTGCACCCTCTGCTGTTTCCTGAAGTTCACGATCATCTCCTTTGTTTTGTTGACGTTGAGTGAGAGGTTATTTTCCTTAGGTGAGTGCTACGGGGCGATAGTCATTTAGTTCAGTTACCTTTGCTTTCTTGGGTACAGGAACAATGGTGGCCATCTTGAAGCATGTGGGGACAGCAGACTGGGAAAGGGAGAGACTGAATATGTCCGTAAACACACCAGCCAGCTTTGTGTGGCTGACTACACACACACACACACACACACACACACACACGCACACACACACACACACACGCACGCACGCACGCACACACACACACACGCACACGCACACGCACACGCACACACACACACACACACACACACGCAAACATACAAGCATCACTACAATCTTAGAAAAAGGGTTCCAAAAGTGTTCTTCAGCTGTCCCCATAGGAGAACCCTTTTGTGTTCCAGGCAGAAACATTTTGGTTCCAGGTAGAACTCTTTTGGGTTCCATGTAGAACCCTCTGGGAAAGGGTTCTACGTGGAACCCAATAGGGTTCTACCTGGAACCAAAAATGGTTCTTCAAAGGATTATCCTATGGGGACAGCCGAAGAACCCTTTAAGGTTCTAGATTGCACCTTTTTTTCTAAGAGTGTACACACTGATTTATTGTTCCGTTTGCTCTCCAGTGGGTTTCTGGCGGGGAGCCGAGGCCAGCCAACGACCAAGAGAAATGAACAGGCTGCATAAGCACACACATACACACACACACACACACACACACACACACACACACACACACACACACACACACACACACACACACACACACACACACACACACCAACAAACATACATACATGCACACGCACACACACACAAACAAACATACACACACACACCAACAAACATACACACACACTCCGACACCAAAGCATACCTACATTTCTATTCACTCTCCCAAAATCTGCTCTTGTCTCGGCCTCAAGCTGTAACACTTGTCATAGTGGTGGCGAGAACAAAGCCCTTTTCCCCGACCGACTACCTCTCTCCTCTCATAGAAACCGCTCCACTCTGAACCCTGTCAGAGTATACATCCCCAATGGCACCCTATTTCCTATATAGTGCACTATACTGCCCTACAGTCCCAAATGGGTTCTGGTCAAAAGTAGTGCACTATATAGGGGATAGGGTGCCAGAGGCTTAGAGTCTGAGTTGACCTGTTAAAGTACATGCTGAATGTGAATGTGGAGGGCTCTATGTCAGCCAAAAAAAATGTAAAATAAAAAAATAAAAGTGCTTATCCCACTGGCTATCATAAGTTGAATGCACCAATTTGTAAGTCGCTCTGGATAAGAGCATCTGCTAAATGACGTAAATGTAAATGTCAATGGTATGTAAGGTATGTGAGCTGGATGGCTGGATGTAGAGGGCTGTATGCCAGCCTGGTATGTAAGGTATGTGAGCTGGATGGCTGGATGTAGAGGGCTGTATGCCAGCCTGGTATGTAAGGTACGTGAGCTGGATGGCTGGATGTAGAGGGCTGTATGCCAGCCTGGTATGTAAGGTATGTGAGCTGGATGGCTGGATGTAGAGGGCTGTATGCCAGCCTGGTATGTAAGGTATGTGAGCTGGATGGCTGGATGTAGAGGGCTGTATGCCAGCCTGGTATGTAAGGTATGTGAGCTGGATGGCTGGATGTAGAGGGCTGTATGCCAGCCTGGTATGTAAGGTATGTGAGCTGGATGGCTGGATGTAGAGGGCTGTATGCCAGCCTGGTATGTAAGGTATGTGAGCTGGATGGCTGGATGTAGAGGGCTGTATGCCAGCCTGGTATGTAAGGTATGTGAGCTGGATGGCTGGATGTAGAGGGCTGTATGCCAGCCTGGTATGTAAGGTATGTGAGCTGGATGGCTGGATGTAGAGGGCTGTATGCCAGCCTGGTATGTAAGGTATGTGAGCTGGATGGCTGGATGTAGAGGGCTGTATGCCAGCCTGGTATGTAAGGTATGTGAGCTGGATGGCTGGATGTAGAGGGCTGTATGCCAGCCTGGTATGTAAGGTATGTGAGCTGGATGGCTGGATGTAGAGGGCTGTATGCCAGCCTGGTATGTAAGGTATGTGAGCTGGATGGCTGGATGTAGAGGGCTGTATGCCAGCCTGGTATGTAAGGTATGTGAGCTGGATGGCTGGATGTAGAGGGCTGTATGCCAGCCTGGTATGTAAGGTATGTGAGCTGGATGGCTGGATGTAGAGGGCTGTATGCCAGCCTGGTATGTAAGGTATGTGAGCTGGATGGCTGGATGTAGAGGGCTGTATGCCAGCCTGGTATGTAAGGTATGTGTGCTGGATGGCTGGATGGGTTAGCGTTAGGTGTTCAGCATTCACAGTCAGCACAGCTCTCAGGTTGCAGCCATGCTCTCTCTGTGTGTGTGTGTGTGTGTGTGTGTGTGTGTGTGTGTGTGTGTGTGTGTGTGTGTGTGTGTGTGTGTGTGTGTGTGTGTGTGTGTGTGTCTGGTTGTGTGTGTCTGTGTGTGTCTGTGTGTGTGTGTCTGTGTGTGTCTGTCTGTGTGTGTGTGTGTGTGTGTGTGTGTGTGTGTGTGTGTGTGTGTGTGTGTGTGAGCGTGCGTGCATGCAACGTTGGCTGCTTCCAGTGTGATGTGTTCTCACACCAAAACAAGACACTTTCTCTCTTTCTCTGTCTCCCTCTCCCCTCTCTTTCTCTCTTTCTCTGTCTGTCTCTCTCTCCTCTCTTTCTCTGTCCCTCTCTCTTCTCGGCAGCAACTCTCCTTTGGTAGGTATCGTCACAATAACAAAGTTAAGCTATTTTCATTGGCTGCAGGACTATTTGCTCACTTATATAACCCCTCACAGTTTTTTTTCGACCTGAAAAGTTTATAAAGTACACCCATCTAGGTCACTCGTTTTGCCCATTCTAACATTCATCGAACAGTAACTGAATGCCTCGATGCCTGTCTGCCTGCTTTATATAGCAAGCCACGGCTACGTGACTCACTGTCTGTAGGAGCGAACCATTTTGGTGAATGGGGTGGTGTACCTAATAAACAGGCCAATGAGTGTATATTTGAAATATAAAAAACATGTACTAGGCATATTCACTCAACAGACAGATCAAATTAACCCTCTTAAATTAAACTAAATCTATAACTTTCTCTATTATTCTACATTCCACAACTCTTACGACCATTTGGATTATATTAAGGGCCCCGTAAAGGGAGCGTTGAGTCTGTGTGAATTTACTGTTACGTAACATTACCTTCCTCAGGGTATGAGTGATGGTTAGTTCCAGTTTACAGTGAGAGGAGGTCATTCATTACAGTCCATTCAGTATGCTCCAGGTGCATCGTACACTTTTATACTATGCACTTTTTCTACTTATAAAATAAATATGGTAACGCTACTTAAAGCTTTATAAATTGTTATAAGCATGTATGAAACATTATAATGTCTTATATTGTTATAAGCATGTATGAAGCATTATAATGTATTATAATAAGGCGAGATCTGAGGCTGAAGACCTTTTAGACGGTGACAGAATGTAACTTTTTTTGTAATTTTCTATAATTCAGGGCTCTTCTGTAAAAAAAAAAAAAGACCTTGGTCTCAGTATGACTGCCTGGTCAAATAAAGGTCAAATAAATAAATATTTTGTTCCTATTCGCCCCCCGATGTGGCCTCGGACCGCGTCAGTATGGCTTACCTTGGAATGCTGGGCAGTGGTAAAACGTCAACGTAGCGTGTTCATTCTGTTCTGTTCTGCGCTGAAGGCTTGATGGGAGGAACGTGACCATTGTTATAGAGCCGGCTGTCCTTTTTGAATTCTCCATACTGAGCTTTGGTGCTGTTTGTAGAGATCCCCTGGCTGGCCTATGATTACTGACTGTTGGGACCACGGCTGGACTGTGTGTTGTCTGTCTCTCTCTCTCTACCTCCTTGGAAGACTTTATGCAAAAAGTCTCAAACCCTGCTATTCAGCTTTTCATTAAAAGGGGCCCCTTTCTTTGTCTTTACGGTCTCACAGTCTGAGAGTTATTTGGCAAAGTCTAGACCACTCTGTCTGCCTGACAGAGAATGTGTCTTAGTGTTAGTGTGCTTGGGCTGCATCCCTAATGGAACTCTGTTCCCTATATAGATATTCCCCTATGGGCCCTGGTCAAAAGTAGTGCACTATATAGGGTTCCATTTGGGACTCAGATTTTAGCGTGGTTCATCAGACATTCATATCATGACTGCACTGGCTACCAACTCCTTCACGTCTGAATCAATTCATTTATTCATTCATTCATGAATCGATTCATTTCTTTCCACCGAATCAATATTTCATCAGACCGTTCCACCTGATACTGATATGTTAGATAAAAATGTAGGTGTAGTGGTGACTGCTATTTGTGTTTAACTTCAGTACCACCTCTGTCTGGAATATACAGTCATCTGAGTCGACAACGAGCCGGCGTTTTGCTGCCGAAAACATCTTTGGAATGTGTTAGTGGATTGGAGGCTGATGATGGCTGCTTCTCAACACACACACACACACACAACACACTCACTCACATACACACACACACACGCACACAAACGCAGAAACACACACACACACACACACACAACACACTCACTCACATACACACACACACAACACACTCACTCACACACACACACACACACACACACACGCACACAAACGCAGAAACACACACACACACACACACAACACACTCACTCACATACACACACACACGCACACAAACACACAAACACACACACACACACACACTCAGACACAGATACACACACACACACACACACTCAGACACAGATACACACACTGGAAAGCCCTCAGTGCTTCGGAAGGGCTTCTTCCTGGTATTTGGTTACTGAAGGGTCAAGGGGAAGGGCAACAGAGACGTGTGTTTGTGTGTGTACTGTGTGTGAGTGTGTGTGTGTCTGTGTGTGTGTGTGTGTGTTTGTGTGTGTACTGTGTGTGAGTGTGCGCACGCGTATTTGTGAATGAAAGCGGGAAGCGTTTCTCTGTTCTCCTCACGGCCAGTCCAGTCTCAGCTCTTATTGGCTGCAGGCCCTGGCCAAGGTGGAGGTATAAGACCATCCTCTGCTATTGACCTGAATCTCTGAATACTATCTAATGCTGAATACCTGAATCTCTGAATACTATCTAATGCTGAATACCTGAATCTCTGAATACTATCTCATGCTGAGTACCTGAATCTCTGAATACTATCTAATGCTGAATACCTGAATCTCTGAATACTATCTAATGCTGAGTACCTGAATCTCTGAATACTATCTAATGCTGAATAACTGAATCTGTGAATACTATCTCATGCTGAGTACCTGAATCTCTGAATACTATCTCATGCTGAATACCTTAAACTCTTAATACTATATCATGCTGAGTACCTGAATCTCTGAATACTATCTAATGCTGAATACCTGAATCTCTAAATACTATCTCATGCTGAAAACCTGAATCTCTACTCTATAGAATAGATGCTGATTGTTATTATTAAGGGCTCTATACCTACTGTATAGTACATTATAGAATGGGTCAGAGACTTCCTGTCTCCTACTATCAGGGTGACTCCCCTCACAGGTAGATTTCTCCTACTGTCAGTAGTTTATAAACACTGATATTATGTTACCCTACTTTGCAGATTTAATTGAATCTGGCCCTAATAAGTAATTGCAATTAGAAGTGTCAGACAAGGAACACAGTCCTTCAATATTTCTAGAAACTTCCTTTCATACAGAGGTAATCTATTTCTGTCAGCCAAAATAACAAAACCAAGCACTTCACACGTTCCACGGTTTGGTTGTTGTTTGAATTGTTAGATTCATTAAGTTTTAAGTGATTATTTCACTAGTCTGTCTTCCCAGCGACTCCCTATCCTCACCTTAAATTATGTTAAAGTGTTAATTGTTAAGAGCTGAGATTCCAAAAGGCATGTTAGGTGTGTGTGTGTGTGTGTGTGTGTGTGTGTGTGTGTGTGTGTGTGTGTGTGTGTCTGTGTGTGTGTGTGTGTGTGTGTGTCTGTGTGTGTGTGTGTGTGTGTGTGTGTGTGTGTGTGTGTGTGTGTGTGTGTGTGTGTGTGTGTGTGTGTGTCTGTGTGTGTGTGTGTGTGTGTGTGTGTGTGTGTGTGTGAAGAAAGTGGGACTGTGTGAACGACACACACATTGTGAACTACGGTACGACAGTATGAAGACATGCCTAAAGCTTCCACTTCCTCCTTCTCCTTCTCTGAAGCTTCCTGCTCTTCTCATGCCGTTTTACCTCTCACTGTGTAATGCGTCCCAAATCACACCATATTCCCTTTACAGTGCACTACTTTTAACCAGGGCCAATAGGAATCTGGTCAAAAGAAGTGCACTATATTGAGAATATGGTGCCATTTGGGATGCAGACATTGTCTGTCTGGAGGTAAAACTCTCAAACAGCCATCACACTGACACGTCTCTTAGATTCCTTGTACTCACATATCTCAGTTAAACTGTTAGTTGGTAATGAATGAGCTCTTACCTTCCCAGCCTTGGGAATTAGAATGTACAACTGTAATCTTGGAAGATTCTCAGACTCCATTATTAGGTGCTTGATCCAGTTAATGCTAGCTAACGGTAGCTAACCATGTCATCTCTACTAACTATGTCATCTCTACTAACTCTGTCATCTCTACTAACTATGTCATCTCTACTAACCATGTCATCTCTACTAACTATGTTATCTCTACTAACTATGTCATCTCTACTAACTCTGTCATCTCTACTAACTATGTCATCTCTACTAACTCTGTCATCTCTACTAACTATGTCATCTCTACTAACTATGTCTATGTCATCTCTACTAACTATGTCATCTCTACTAACTCTGTCATCTCTACTAACTATGTCATCTCTACTAACTATGTCTATGTCATCTCTACTAACTATGTCATCTCTACTAACTCTGTCATCTCTACTAACTATGTCATCTCTACTAACTCTGTCATCTCTACTAACTATGTCATCTCTACTAACTATGTCTATGTCATCTCTACTAACTATGTCATCTCTACTAACTATGTTATCTCTACTAACCATGTCCATCTCTACTAACCATGTCCATCTCTACTAACTATGTCATCTCTACTAACTCTGTCATCTCTACTAACTATGTCATCTCTACTAACTCTGTCATCTCTACTAACTATGTCATCTCTACTAACTATGTCTATGTCATCTCTACTATGTCTATGTCATCTCTACTAACTATGTCATCTCTACTAACTCTGTCATCTCTACTAACTATGTCATCTCTACTAACTATGTCATCTCTACTAACTATGTCATCTCTACTAACCATGTTATCTCTACTAACTATGTCATCTCTACTAACCATGTCATCTCTACTAACTCTGTCATCTCTACTAACTATGTCCATCTCTACTAACTATGTCATCTCTACTAACCATGTCATCTCTACTAACTATGTCCATCTCTACTAACCATGTCCATCTCTACTAACTATGTCATCTCTACTAACTATGTCATCTCTACTAACTATGTCATCTCTACTAACTATGTAATCTCTACTAACTATGTCATCTCTACTAACTATGTCATCTCTACTAACCATGTCCATCTCTACTAACCATGTCCATCTCTACTAACTATGTCATCTCTACTAACTATGTCATCTCTACTAACTATGTCATCTCTACTAACTATGTCTATGTCATCTCTACTAACTATGTCATCTCTACTAACTATGTTATCTCTACTAACCATGTCCATCTCTACTAACCATGTCCATCTCTACTAACTATGTCATCTCTACTAACTATGTCATCTCTACTAACTATGTCATCTCTACTAACTATGTAATCTCTACTAACTATGTCATCTCTACTAACTATGTCATCTCTACTAACTATGTCATCTCTACTAACCATGTCCATCTCTACTAACTATGTCGTCACTACTATGTCCATCTCTACTAACTATGTCATCTCTACTAACTATGTCATCTCTACTAACTATGTCATCTCTACTAACTATGTCCATCTCTACTAACTATGTTATCTCTACTAACCATGTCCATCTCTACTAACTATGTCGTCACTACTATGTCCATCTCTACTAACTATGTCATCTCTACTAACTATGTCATCTCTACTAACTATGTCATCTCTACTAACTATGTCATCTCTACTAACTATGTCCATCTCTACTAACTATGTCATCTCTACTAACTATGTCTATGTCATCTCTACTAACTATGTCATCTCTACTAACTATGTCATCTCTACTAACTATGTCATCTCTACTAACCATGTCCATCTCTACTAACTATGTCATCTCTACTAACTATGTCATCTCTACTAACTATGTCATCTCTACTAACCATGTCCATCTCTACTAACTATGTCATCTCTACTAACTATGTCATCACTACTAACTATGTCATCTCTACTAACTATGTCCATCTCTACTAACCATGTCCATCTCTACTAACTATGTCATCTCTACTAACTATGTCATCTCTACTAACTATGTCATCTCTACTAACCATGTCCATCTCTACTAACTATGTCATCTCTACTAACTATGTCATCACTACTAACTATGTCATCTCTACTAACCATGTCCATCTCTACTAACTATGTCATCTCTACTAACCATGTCTTCTCTACTAACCATGTCATCTGTCCCTGGACAAACACAACTGATTCATCTAATTGAGGGCTTGATGATTAGTTGACATGTTGAATCAATATAAAAATGTGTTCTGTAGAGGGTCTTGGAGGACCAGGGTTGGGCATCAGCACTACCACGTCACAACACGGTAGATTAGAGGAGAGTAGATGAGATATGGGGAAGAGGGAGAGGAAGATGGGGAGGAAGGAGAGAGGGAGAGGAAGATGGGGAGGAAGGAGAGAGGGAGAGGAAGATGGGGAGGAAGGAGAGGGGGAGAGGAAGACGGGGAGGAAGGAGAGAGGGAGAGGAAGATGGGGAGGAAGGAGAGAGGGAGAGGAAGATGGGGAGGAAGGAGAGAGGGAGAGGAAGATGAAGAGGAAGGAGAGAGGGAGAGGAAGATGGGGAGGAAGGAGAGAGGGAGAGGAAGATGGGAGGAAGGAGAGAGGGAGAGGAAGATGGGGAGGAAGGAGAGAGGGAGAGGAAGATGGGGAAGAAGGAGAGAGATGGAGAGGAAGATGAAGAGGAAGGAGAGAGGGAGAGGAAGATGGGGAGGAAGGAGAGATGGAGAGGAAGATGGAAGGAGAGAGGGAGAGGAAGATGGGAGGAAGGAGAGAGGGAGAGGAAGATGGGAGGAAGGAGAGAGGGAGAGGAAGATGGGAGGAAGGAGAGAGGGAGAGGAAGATGGGAGGAAGGAGAGAGGGAGAGGAAGATGAGGAGGAAGGAGAGAGGGAGAGGAAGATGGGGAGTAAGGAGAGAGGGAGAGGAAAATGGGGATGAAGGAGAGTGGCAGAGGAAGATGGGAGGAAGGAGAGAGGGAGAGGAAGATGGGAGGAAGGAGAGAGGGAGAGGAAGATGGGAGGAAACACCCTCCAACACCTTTCATCATTATGTCTTCCATATCTAATGATACTGGGCTGGCACCCTTCTAGGGTGTTCTGTCAGCAATTCACCCTTCTAGGGTGTTCTGTCAGCAATTCACCCTTCTAGGGTGTTCTGTCAGCAATACCCCCTTCTAGGGTGTTCTGTCAGCAATAATCCCTTCTAGGGTGTTCTGTCAGCAATAGCCCCTTCTAGGGTGTTCTGTCAGCAATATTCCATTCTAGGGTGTTCTGTCAGCAATATTCCATTCTAGGGTGTTCTGTCAGCAATATTCCGTTCTAGGGTGTTTTGGGTCCAATTCCTCCTCTTTATTTGCTTTCCGTCCTTTAAAGTTCTCTGATATTTCAGTTGATTGAACAAGAGTCAATCCAAATCTCTCATTCCTGATATTTCTGTTGATTGAACAAGAGTCAATCCAAATCTCTCAAACCTGATATTTCTGTTGATTGAACAAGAGTCAATCCAAATCTCTCAAACCTGATATTTCAGTTGATTGAACAAGAGTCAATCCAAATCTCTCAATCCTGATATTTCTGTTGATTGAACAAGAGTCAATCCAAATCTCTCAAACCTGATATTTCAGCTGATTGAACAAAAGTCAATCCAAATCTCTCAATCCTGATATTTCTGTTGATTGAACAAGAGTTAATCCAAATCTCTCAAACCTGATATTTCAGTTGATTTTCAAGCATCAATCCAAATCTCTCAATCATGATATTTCTGTTGATTAAACAAGAGTCAAACCAAATCCCTCAAGCCTGATATTTCAGTTGATTGAACAAGAGTCAATCCAAATCTCTCAAACCTGATATTTCAGTTGATTGAACAAGAGTCAATCACAATATCTCAAACCTGACATTTCTGTTGATTGAACAAGAGTCAATCCAAATATTTCTGTTGATTGAACAAGAGTCAATCCAAATCTCTCAATCATTATATTTCTGTTGATTGAACAAGAGTCAATCCAAATCTCTCAAAACTGATATTTCAGTTGATTGAACAAGAGTCAAACCAAATCTCTCAATCATTATATTTCTGTTGATTGAACAAGAGTCAATCCAAATCTCTCAAACCCTGATATTTCTGTTGATTGAACAAGAGTTAATCCAAATCTATCGAACCTGATATTTCAGTTGATTGAACAAGAGTCAACCCAAATCTCTCAAACCTGATATTTCTGTTGATTTAACAAGAGTCAATCCAAATCTCTCAATCGTGATATTTCTGTTGATTAAACAAGAGTCAAACCAAATCTCTCAAGCCTGATATTTCAGTTGATTGAACAAGAGTCAAACCAAATCTATCGAACCTGATATTTCAGTTGATTGAACAAGAGTCAATCCAAATATCTCAAACCTGACATTTATGTTGATTGAACAAGAGTCAATCCAAATTTCTCAATCCTGATATTTCTGTTGATTGAACAAGAGTCAATACAAATCTCTCAAACCTGATATTTCAGTTGATTGAACAAGAGTCAATCCAAATATTTCTATTGATTGAACAAGAGTCAATCCAAATCTCTCAATCATGATATTTCTGTTGATTGAACAAGAGTCAATCCAAATATCTCAATCATGATATTTCTGTTGATTGAACAATAGTCAATCCAAATATCTCAATCATGATATTTCTGTTGATTGAACAAGAGTCAATCCAAATCTCCCAGTCCTGATATTTACCATAGCGTGCATAGTGAGTCTGTGTGTTGCAGTGATATTTACCATAGCGTGCATAGTGAGTCTGTGTGTGGCTCGACAGCTATTCTCTCCTACATCTTTGTTATTATTATTATTATTATTATTATTTATTTACGTTTTTGTCATTTAGCAGACACTGTTATCCAGAGCGACTTACAGGAGCAATTAGGGTTAAGTGCCTTGCTCAAGGGCACATCGGCATAATTTCCCACCTAGTCGGCTCGGGGATTCGAACCAACGCTCTTTCGGTTACAGCCCCAACGCTCTTACCCGCTAGGCTACCTGCCTGGAACATGTGCTTGTGGTGTGGTGTGGTGTGGTGTAGTATTGCGTGGCGTGGTGTGGTATGGTGTGGTGTGGTATGGTATGGTGTGGTGTGGTGTGGTGTGGTGTGGTGTGGTATGGTATGGTATGGTATGGTGTGGTATGGTATGGTGTGGTGTGGTATGGTGTGGTGTGGTGTGGTGTGGTGTGGTGTGGTATGGTATGGTATGGTATGGTATGGTGTGGTATGGTGTGGTGTGGTGTGGTATGGTGTGGTATGGTGTGGTGTGGTGTGGTGTGGTGTGGTATGGTATGGTATGGTATGGTGTGGTATGGTATGGTGTGGTGTGGTGTAGTATGGTATGGTGTGGTGTGGTGTGGTATTGTGTGGTATGATATGGTGTGGTATGATATGGTGTGGTATGATATGGTGTGGTATGATATGGTCTGGTATGATGTGGTGTGTATGTGCTTGTGGTGTGGTATGGAGTGGTGTGGTATGGTGTGGTGTGGTATGGTGTGGTATGATATGGTATGGTGTGGTGTGGTATGGTGTGGTATGATATGGTGTGGTGTGGTGTGGTATGGTGTGGTGTGGTGTGGTGTGGTGTGGTATGGTGTGGTATGATATGGTATGGTGTGGTGTGGTGTGGTATGGTGTGGTATGATATGGTGTGGTATGGTGTGGTGTGGTATGGAGTGGTGTGGTATGGTGTGGTGTGGAGTGGTGTGGGATGATATGGTGTGGTATGGTGTGGTGTGGTATGGTGTGGTGTGGTATGGTGTGGTGTGGTATGGAGTGGTGTGGTATGGTGTGGTGTGGAGTGGTGTGGGATGATATGGTGTGGTATGGTGTGGTGTGGTATGGTGTGGTGTGGTATGGTGTGGTGTGGTATGGAGTGGTGTGGTATGGTGTGGTGTGGAGTGGTGTGGGATGATATGGTGTGGTATGGTGTGGTATGATATGGTGTGGTATGGTGTGGTGTGTATGTGCTTGTGGTGTGGTATGGAGTGGTGTGGTATGGTGTGGCGTGTGTGTGTGTGTGTGTGTGTGTGTGTGTGTGTGTGTGTGTGTGTGTGTGTGTGTGTGTGTGTGTGTGTGTGTGTGTGTGTGTGTGTGCGTGTGCGTGTGCGTGTGCGTGTTTCGGAACATGTGTTTGGTATGATGTTGATTCTCAACAGCTGTTTTCCAGTCTCTTCAGATACACTGTAGTTCTTCCCTGGAGACAATCTGCCATAATTTAGACACATCTGCTAGCACAAATAGCCACATTATTTTATTTGTATTATTGATCACAACACTTGCTTAAAACAGTTTTACTAATTTTCTACAGGATGCGGTATGTGCGTGACAAGGAAACGTGGGTGTCTGTGGATGTGCGGATGTGTCAGTTTGAATGACAGGCAGGCCAGGCAGCCGACTGTTTGACTGTTTGCCAGAGTGTGGTATCTGTTAACTAAACCTCTCCTTTCTGCCTGTAACTATGTGTAATTCACCCATTTGCAAAGCTGTCACATTCATCATGAGTACTGTTTATTCAGATAATGCTTGAAGCCCACTCTCCCCCCCCCCCCCCCCCCCCCACACACACACACACCCTCCTGACCCTACACAACCACACCCCACACACACCTCTCTGACCTGTGTGTTGAATGGTCCCCACCCCCACACACACCTGCACCCCTGAATGATCTCTCAGGCTATCCCAGACCAGGCCAGGTAGTGTATAAACCAAGAATCCAAGGTTAGAGGTACCAGAGTATCATTGTACGTCTGTGGGGGGGTGAATCCATGTTAGATTGAAGGATAAAAGCAGCTGTCTGGCTGGTGTTAACACTTTCCTCTTTATGGCAAGGCCTTCCTGGTGTTAACCCTTTCCTCTTTATGGCAAGGCCTTCCTGGTGTTAACCCTTCCCTCTTTAGATGTGTCTACATCAAACACTAGAGCAGAGAGTAACAGCTGTTGGTGGATAGGGAACAGAGAGGAGCTGTCAGCGTGTGTCTTTGAGCTCTGCTGCTGTCTTTCTGGAGCTAACCGTCACCCATCCCGCCTACTCTACTCCTCTGGAGTGTGTGTGTGTGTGTGTGTGTGTGTGTGTGTGTGGGTATGTGCGTGTGTGTGTGTGTGTGTGTGTGTGTGTGTGTGTGTGTGTGTGTGTGTGTGTGTGTGTGTGTGTGTGTGTGTGTGTGTGTGTGTGGAGCTGTCACCCCGCCTACTCCTCTGCAGCGCTCCACTCCGCTGTCTAGCTAGGCTAAACCATTCCTGATGTGCTGCCATGGGCTAGGGAGGGAGGGAGGGAGGGAGGGAGGGAGGGAGGGAGGGAGGGAGGGAGGGAGGGGTGAGGGTGGTGTGTGGGGGACTGAGTAGTGTTATATAAACACCTTTTTCGATTTCCTTCTTCTACTTCCTGTAGTTATTTTATTTATTTCCTTCTTCTACTTCCTGTAGTTTCAGAACAAACCAGGGTTTCTTTACTTTTACTTTGTGTTTGCCTGTATACAGTAGATATATGATCAGTAGATGTATGATCAGTAGATGTATGATCAGTAGATATATGATCAGTAGATATATGATCAGTAGATGTATGATCAGTAGATATATGATCAGTAGATGTATGATCAGTAGATATATGATCAGTAGATATATGATCAGTAGATGTATGATCAGTAGATGTATGATCAGTAGATATATGATCAGTAGATATATGATCAGTAGATGTATGATCAGTAGATGTATGATCAGTAGATGTATGATCAGGAGATATATGATCAGTAGATGTATGATCAGTAGATATATGATCAGGAGATATATGATCAGTAGATGTATGATCAGTAGATATATGATCAGGAGATATATGATCAGTAGATATATGATCAGTAGATATATGATCAGTAGATGTATGATCAGTAGATATATGATCAGGAGATATATGATTAGTAGCTATATGATTTTGCAGGTGTGTCATTAGTGTGTGTGAATGTGCTTGTTTTGGTGTGTGTGTGTCTGTTATGTGGCTTCAGCCCAATCCCCTGAATCAGCACAATCAGCCTTTAGGGATACACACACTCACTCACACACACACACACACACACACACAGCCCAGCCGTGAGCGATGGAGAGCAGATGCTCTGTACTGCACTGAGCTCCCTCTACAAAGTCCCCACTCACTTCTCTCTCCCTCATTTTCTCTCTTTCTCTCTTTCTTTCTCTTGCTCTCTCTCTCTCTCTCTCTCTCTCTCTCTCTCTCTCTCTCTCTCTCTCTCTCTTTCTTTATTTCTCTCTCTCTCTCTTTCTTTATTCTCTCTCTCTCTCTCTCTCTCTCTCTCTCTCTCTCTCTCTCTCTCTTCTCTCTCTCTCTCTCTGTCTCTCTCTCTCTCTCTCTCTCTCTCTCTCTCTCTCTCTCTCTCTCTCTCTCTCTTTCTTTATTTCTCTCTCTCTCTCTCTCTTTCTTTATTTCTCTCTCTCTCTTTTTCTTTCTTTCTCTCTCTTTCTCTCTCTTTCCCTCTATCTCTCTCACTCTCTATATTTCTCCCTCCCTCCCTCCCTCCCTCCCTCCCTCCCTCCCTCCCGTGGGGCAGAGAGGGAGTGGGAAGGTGGAGAATGAGTTTGTGTTTGCTCTCAGCATATCCAGTGAGAGGACATTTAGAGGGAGAGTGCTAGCTCCACAGGTCATTGTTCTCTTAATGATACTTGTCTTTCACTACTATGTCAAGTGAGTCAGCCAGTACTAAAGAGACTCCATTTCCTCTATTTCTGCAAGTGTACGTGTGACCCTCAACTACGGCCTTTAGAGTGGCAGCTCCGCACTGTTTGTCCTACGCCAGGACCCATACTTCCAGAACAGCTGTCAGTGTAGGAGGAGATGCATCATGCACACCTGTGACTGAGTGTCCTGACTGGTCAGTGGTTCCACACCTGTGACTGAGTGTCCTGACTGGTCAGTGGTTCCACACCTGTGACTGAGTGTCTTGACTGGTGGGCTGAGACCACAACACACTCCCTATGATCAACCCCATGGGTTTCAGTGGGCTGAGACCACAACACACTCCCTATGATCAACCCCATGGGTTTCAGTGGGCTGAGACCACAACACACACCAAACTCTGCCACTGTGCCACAGATATTCATGGTCACCAGGCCTGCGAGGGCTGTGGCATCTTAACGTCAGCTCCAGATCCAATACCAAACCAGCTGCTCTCTGGATGCCTTTCTACAACTGTGTTGTGATGACACACACACACACACACACACACACACACACACACACACACACACACACACACACACACACACGGCCAAGTGGTGTGTCTGTAACTATACGTAGCTGTCTAGGACCAGGCTGGGCTGTGGTGTGTCTGTAACTATACCTAGCTGTCTAGGACCAGGCTGGGCTGTGGTGTGTCTGTAACTATACGTAGCTGTCTAGGACCAGGCTGTGGTGTGTCTGTAACTATACGTAGCTGTCTAGGACCAGGCTAGGCTGTGGTGTGTCTGTAACTATACGTAGCTGTCTAGGACCAGGCTGTGGTGTGTCTGTAACTATACGTAGCTGTCTAGGACCAGGCTGGGCTGTGGTGTGTCTGTAACTATACGTAGCTGTCTAGGACCAGGCTAGGCTGTGGTGTGTCTGTAACTATACGTAGCTGTCTAGGACCAGGCTGTGGTGTGTCTGTAACTATACGTAGCTGTCTAGGACCAGGCTGGGCTGTGGTGTGTCTGTAACTATACGTAGCTGTCTAGGACCAGGCTGGGCTGTGGTGTGTCTGTAACTATACGTAGCTGTCTAGGACCAGGCTGGGCTGTGGTGTGTCTGTAACTATACGTAGCTGTCTAGGACCAGGCTAGGCTGTGGTGTGTCTGTAACTATACGTAGCTGTCTAGGACCAGGCTGTGGTGTGTCTGTAACTATACATAGCTGTCTAGGACCAGGCTGTGGTGTGTCTGTAACTATACGTAGCTGTCTAGGACCAGGCTAGGCTGTGGTGTGTCTGTAACAATACGTAGCTGTCTAGGACCAGGCTGGGCTGTGGTGTGTCTGTAACTATACGTAGCTGTCTAGGACCAGGCTGGGCTGTGGTGTGTCTGTAACTATACGTAGCTGTCTAGGACCAGGCTGGGCTGTGGTGTGTCTGTAACTATACGTAGCTGTCTAGGACCAGGCTGGGCTGTGGTGTGTCTGTAACTATACGTAGCTGTCTAGGACCAGGCTGGGCTGTGGTGTGTCTGTAACTATACGTAGCTGTCTAGGACCAGGCTGGGCTGTGGTGTGTCTGTAACTATACGTAGCTGTCTAGGACCAGGCTGTGGTGTGTCTGTAACTATACGTAGCTGTCTATGACCAGGCTGGGCTGTGGTGTGTCTGTAACTATACGTAGCTGTCTAGGACCAGGCTGTGGTGTGTCTGTAACTATACGTAGCTGTCTAGGACCAGGCTGTGGTGTGTCTGTAACTATACGTAGCTGTCTAGGACCAGGCTAGGCTGTGGTGTGTCTGTAACTATACGTAGCTGTCTAGGACCAGGCTGTGGTGTGTCTGTAACTATACGTAGCTGTCTAGGACCAGGCTGGGCTGTGGTGTGTCTGTAACTATACGTAGCTGTCTAGGACCAGGCTAGGCTGTGGTGTGTCTGTAACTATACGTAGCTGTCTAAGACCAGGCTGTGGTGTGTCTGTAACTATACGTAGCTGTCTAGGACCAGGCTGGGCTGTGGTGTGTCTGTAACTATACGTAGCTGTCTAGGACCAGGCTAGGCTGTGGTGTGTCTGTAACTATACGTAGCTGTCTAGGACCAGGCTGTGGTGTGTCTGTAACTATACGTAGCTGTCTAGGACCAGGCTAGGCTGTGGTGTGTCTGTAACTATACGTAGCTGTCTATGACCAGGCTGTGCTGTGGTGTGTCTGTAACTATACGTAGCATTCTAGGACCAGGCTGTGGTGTGTCTGTAACTATACGTAGCTGTCTAGGACCAGGCTGGGCTGTGGTGTGTCTGTAACTATACGTAGCTGTCTAGGACCAGGCTGTGGTGTGTCTGTAACTATACGTAGCTGTCTAGGACCCGGCTGGGCTGTGGTGTGTCTGTAACTATACGTAGCTGTCTAGGACCAGGCTAGGCTGTGGTGTGTCTGTAACTATACGTAGCTGTCTAGGACCAGGCTGGGCTGTGGTGTGTCTGTAACTATACGTAGCTGTCTAGGACCAGGCTGGGCTGTGGTGTGTCTGTAACTATACGTAGCTGTCTAGGACCAGGCTGTGGTGTGTCTGTAACTATACGTAGCTGTCTAGGACCAGGCTGGGCTGTGGTGTGTCTGTAACTATACGTAGCTGTCTAGGACCAGGCTGGGCTGTGGTGTGTCTGTAACTATACGTAGCTGTCTAGGACCAGGCTGGGCTGTGGTGTGTCTGTAACTATACGTAGCTGTCTAGGACCAGGCTGGGCTGTGGTGTGTCTGTAACTATACGTAGCTGTCTAGGACCAGGCTGTGGTGTGTCTGTAACTATACGTAGCTGTCTAGGACCAGGCTAGGCTGTGGTGTGTCTGTAACTATACGTAGCTGTCTAGGACCAGGCTGGGCTGTGGTGTGTCTGTAACTATACGTAGCTGTCTAGGACCAGGCTGGGCTGTGGTGTGTCTGTAACTATACGTAGCTGTCTAGGACCAGGCTGGGCTGTGGTGTGTCTGTAACTATACGTAGCTGTCTAGGACTAGGCTAGGATGTGGTGTGTCTGTAACTATACGTAGCTGTCTAGGACCAGGCTAGGCTGTGGTGTGTCTGTAACTATACGTAGCTGTCTAGGACCAGGCTGGGCTGTGGTGTGTCTGTAACTATACGTAGCTGTCTAGGACCAGGCTAGGCTGTGGTGTGTCTGTAACTATACGTAGCTGTCTAGGACCAGGCTGGGCTGTGGTGTGTCTGTAACTATACGTAGCTGTCTAGGACCAGGCTGTGGTGTGTCTGTAACTATACGTAGCTGTCTAGGACCAGGCTGGGCTGTGGTGTGTCTGTAACTATACGTAGCTGTCTAGGACCAGGCTAGGCTGTGGTGTGTCTGTAACTATACGTAGCTGTCTAGGACCAGGCTGTGGTGTGTCTGTAACTATACGTAGCTGTCTAGGACCAGGCTGGGCTGTGGTGTGTCTGTAACTATACGTAGCTGTCTAGGACCAGGCTGGGCTGTGGTGTGTCTGTAACTATACTATGTACTCCTGAGTGGCGCAGTGGTCTAAGGCAATGCATCGCAGTGCTAACTGTGTCACTAGAGATCCTGGTTCGAATCCAGGCTCTGTCGCAGCCGGCCGCGACCAGGAGACTCATGGGCGGCGCACAATTGGCCCAGCGTCGTCCAGGGTAGGGGAGGGAATGGCCGGCAGGGATGTAGCTCAGTTGATAGAGCATGGCGTTTGCAACGCCAGGGTTGCGGGTTCGATTCCCACGGGGGGCCAGTATAAAAAAACATGTATTCACTAACTGTAAGTCGCTCTGGATAAGAGCGTCTGCTAAATGACTAAAATGTAAAATGTAAATGTAAATGTAAATGTATACGTAGCTGTCTAGGACCAGGCTGTGGTGTGTCTGTAACTATACGTAGCTGTCTAGGACCAGGCTGGGCTGTGGTGTGTCTGTAACTATACGTAGCTGTCTAGGACCAGGCTGGGTTGTGGTGTGTCTGTAACTATATGTAGCTGTCTAGGACCAGGCTGTGGTGTGTCTGTAACTATACGTAGCTGTCTAGGACCAGGCTAGGCTGTGGTGTGTCTGTAACTATACGTAGCTGTCTAGGACCAGGCTGGGCTGTGGTGTGTCTGTAACTATACGTAGCTGTCTAGGACCAGGCTGGACTGTGGTGTGTCTGTAACTATACGTAGCTGTCTAGGACCAGGCTGGGCTGTGGTGTGTCTGTAACTATACGTAGCTGTCTAGGACCAGGCTGGGCTGTGGTGTGTCTGTATCATAGAACACAACACTGTAGAACAGAACAGAAACACATATCATACTCCTTATGACATCAGAAAGTCCTGTGGTTTCCCCATGCTACTAGTAAGCCTAGCACTTGTTGCTGCCCACTCTCTACAGGTACCAAAGCAATATATTTTACAGTACTATTTTCCTTACTGTATAAACATATTTTCAGCATCCCTGCTGTAACTGTTACTGTAATGTTTTACAGTAAGGAAAATAGTACTCTGAAATATATTGCTTTGGTACCTGTAGAGAGCAAAATTACAAGATCTGTGAAAATCCTAGATCTGTGATCAGCGGCAATTCTTTTCGGGGGTTTGGGGGTTCAAACACACAACAGGACGGTTTGGGCAGGAGAGCATCCAGGAGAGAGAAGTCAGCGGAGCATCAGTTGTTCCTCATGGGGCTCCGTAACAATCCTCCTCATTTCTGATTTTTTTTAGTCATTTTAGCAGACGCTCTTTTTATCCAGAGCGAATTACAGTTAGTGAGTGCGTACATTTTTCATACTTATTGGTCAGCTCTTCTCACCCCTAGGACAAGCATAGAAAAATAAAGAATAGAATGAGAGACTGAGAGCACCAGGGCTGTTACTCTGTGGGTTAAAAGACAGGGGACAAGGGACATATCAAGCTGGTGTCCCGCGTATGTGTGCTTACCTCACTAGAGGTCTTCATTCAAACTCAGTGAGCTCTTGGAAGAATGAGGCCAAGGTTGGGATTGGGAATAACCAGCTGGCTTCCTCTGGGCCACCTTTGTCATGCACTCTGTCCCATCTTCTGGATTCATCATCTTGGGTTGATTCAAACCTACAGCATATATCCAATATAGTTTATGAAATCAATTGAGGCATTGATCAAATACAAATAAGACAGCTAGATACACTACAACCCCTAGATAACTAATACAACATTGCTTTAGCCTACACAATATCACAGATTATTTTTACCAGACTCACAACATTTTCCTTTCTAGCTGTGCCACCAAATGTTTGCAAACTACTGGTAAAGTGAACATGTTTAGCTAATACTGTAACATTATGGAACAACGTTTAAAAAAAAAATTAAACACATGGTTAGCGGGAGAGGCAATGTGGACAATCCTGGCCTACAAAACAATGATTTATGCCGCGCAGATGACAGCCAAGTGAACCGAATCGCACAGGGTTGTGACAGCTAAGGAGGACGCTGTGTCTCGGGGTTTTAGCCATTGATGCTCTTCCCCATTGAGTAGAATATATCACGGTGACATCTAGATGGCTACCAATATGAGTTATTTCTTGTGTAGGCTGCTATCCTACTTGAAAGACTGTATAATCCTGGGAGGGGGATAATTCGCCACGTTACTAGTTTCCACAGCCGACACTGTGTTGGGCTACAGCTGACCAGTGGCGCTGCGCCTTCGGTCGGCAGGCACCTGGATACAACATGGCGCACTGGTCATTCGCATCAGCTTTAGCGGCTCTCGAGTACGGCCCACCAACGCGGATTATGTGTAAAATGCAGCCCGTCAATCGGAAAAGATAGGGGTCATCTTTTGAACTGCTATTTTCTCTGTAGTAATGGTGGAAACGGTCACGAATCTGCTCTCAGTGTATTCTCTACGGTCACACGGGCTAGATATTTACGGGGCAATTTAGAGCAGACCTAAATATATTTAGTCAACTTCAGCTAGCTAGCAAGCAAACGTTAGCCAGCTATCTAGCTAGGTTACCTAAGGAAACATGTAGTAATTGAAAGTTGGCTAGCAATAAATATGCTTATAATCAAGGCACCTACCACAGCAGCTGCTGAAAATATTCTTCCACTTCACAGCCGCTTCAGAAAATATTTACTAAAATAGTTTTGAGTTTTATGTCTCATCCGACAGCATGATGTTGGCGCCTGAAACTGATACTTTGAATCTACAGAAGGCATAAGCTATTACTGTAAAGAAATACAGTATGTTAGAGTAATTTTTTTACAGGAGGCTTCCAATTACAGTTAATGACAGTATTTTTCAGCATTTTACCCATAATGCATTGCAATCTACAGCATTAATGCTGTAAAACTAATGTCAGTATTTTACTGTGCATTCTACAGTGTTTTACTGATTACAGACAAGTCTTACAGTGTAGAGACTTTACCCATCAAACAAATATGGCTGATCCAAGTAAGGCATCATGTGAAAGTGCTTTAAAGGCCCGGGACAAGCCCTATGGTGATTCTCCTACTGTAAATAGACAAGCCCTATGGTGATGCTTCTACTGTAAAGAGACAAGCCCTATGGTGATGCTCCTACTGTAAAGGGACAAGCCCTATGGTGATGTTCCTACTGTAAAGGGACAAGCCCTATGGTGATTCTCCTACTGTAAAGAGACAAGCCCTATGGTGATGCTCCTACTGTAAAGGGACAAGCCCTATGGTGATGCTCCTACTGTAAAGGGACAAGCCCTATGGTGATGCTCCTACTGTAAAGAGACAAGCCCTATGGTGATGCTCCTACTGTAAAGGGACAAGCCCTATGGTGATGCTCCTACTGTAAAGAGACAAGCCTTATGGTGATGCTCCTACTGTAAAGGGACAAGCCCTATGGTGATTCTCCTACTGTAAAGGGACAAGCCCTATGGTGATGCTCCTACTGTAAAGGGACAAGCCCTATGGTGATGCTCCTACTGTAAAGGGACAAGCCCTATGGTGATGCTCCTACTGTAAAGGGACAAGCCCTATGGTGATTATCCTACTGTAAAGGGACAAGCCCTATGGTGATGCTCCTACTGTAAAGGGACAAGCCCTATGGTGATGCTCCTACTGTAAAGAGACAAGCCCTATGGTGATTTTCCTACTGTAAAGAGACAAGCCCTATGGTGATTCTCCTACTGTAAAGGGACAAGCCCTATGGTGATGCTCCTACTGTAAAGGGACAAGCCCTATGGTGATGCTCCTACTGTAAAGAGACAAGCCCTATGGTGATTATCCTACTGTAAAGAGACAAGCCCTATGGTGATGCTCCTACTGTAAAGGGACAAGCCCTATGGTGATTCTCCTACTGTAAAGGGACAAGCCCTATGGTGATTCTCCTACTGTAAAGAGACAAGCCCTATGGTGATTCTCCTACTGTAAAGAGACAAGCCCTATGGTGATGCTCCTACTGTAAAGGGACAAGCCCTATGGTGATGCTCCTACTGTAAAGGGACAAGCCCTATGGTGATTATCCTACTGTAAAGAGACAAGCCCTATGGTGATTATCCTACTGTAAAGAGACAAGCCCTATGGTGATGCTCCTACTGTAAAGGGACAAGCCCTATGGTGATGCTCCTACTGTAAATGGACAAGCCCTATGGTGATGCTCCTACTGTAAAGAGACAAGCCCTATGGTGATGCTCCTACTGTAAAGGGACAAGCCCTATGGTGATGCTCCTACTGTAAAGGGACAAGCCCTATGGTGATGCCCCTACTGTAAAGGGACAAGCCCTATGGTGATTATCCTACTGTAAAGGGACAAGCCCTATGGTGATGCTCCTACTGTAAAGGGACAAGCCCTATGGTGATGCTTCTACTGTAAAGGGACAAGCCCTATGGTGATTCTCCTACTGTAAAGAGACAAGCCCTATGGTGATTCTCCTACTGTAAAGGGACAAGCCCTATGGTGATTCTCCTACTGTAAAGGGACAAGCCCTATGGTGATTCTCCTACTGTAAAGAGACAAGCCCTATGGTGATGCTCCTACTGTAAAGGGACAAGCCCTATGGTGATGCTTCTACTGTAAATGGACAAGCCCTATGGTGATGCTCCTACTGTAAAGAGACAAGCCATATTGGTATGCTTCTACTGTAAAGAGACAAGCCCTATTGGTATGCTCCTACTGTAAAGAGACAAGCCCTATGGTGATTCTCCTACTGTAAAGAGACAAGCCCTATTGGTATGCTCCTACTGTAAAGGGACAAGCCCTATGGTGATGCTCCTACTGTAAAGGGACAAGCCCTATGGTGATGCTCCTACTGTAAATGGACAAGCCCTATGGTGATGCTCCTACTGTAAAGGGACAAGCCCTATGGTGATGCTCCTACTGTAAAGAGACAAGCCCTATGGTGATGCTCCTACTGTAAAGGGACAAGCCCTATGGTGATGCTCCTACTGTAAAGAGACAAGCCCTATGGTGATTATCCTACTGTAAAGGGACAAGCCCTATGGTGATTCTCCTACTGTAAAGAGACAAGCCCTATGGTGATGCTCCTACTGTAAAGGGACAAGCCCTATGGTGATGCTCCTACTGTAAAGGGACAAGCCCTATGGTGATTCTCCTACTGTAAAGGGACAAGCCCTATGGTGATGCTCCTACTGTAAAGGGACAAGCCCTATGGTGATGCTCCTACTGTAAAGGGACAAGCCCTATGGTGATGCTCCTACTGTAAAGGGACAAGCCCTATGGTGATGCTCCTACTGTAAAGGGGCAAGCCCTATGGTGATGCTTCTACTGTAAAGGGACAAGCCCTATGGTGATGCTCCTACTGTAAAGGGACAAGCCCTATGGTGATTCTCCTACTGTAAAGGGACAAGCCCTATGGTGATGCTCCTACTGTAAAGAGACAAGCCCTATGGTGATGCTCCTACTGTAAAGGGACAAGCCCTATGGTGATGCTCCTACTGTAAAGGGACAAGCCCTATGGTGATTCTCCTACTGTAAAGAGACAAGCCCTATGGTGATGCTCCTACTGTAAAGGGACAAGCCCTATGGTGATGCTCCTACTGTAAAGGGACAAGCCCTATGGTGATTCTCCTACTGTACTGCCAAAGTAGGGCTTATTCTCCATTGGGGAGCTCCACTTTGTCTCTGCTCTTGTCTTCCATCCAGTAATAATGCTGTCATGTTCATCCAGATTATAGTACTGCTATCAGGGAAAAAAAAGACCTTTGTTTATTTGGCTTTGACTTCAAACTATTTACCCCTTGTTCTGTTTGGTTGCATTATTTTCTTCAGTTGGAAAACCACATTATTTATTTGGACGTGCTTCAATACTTTTACGCCTTTTTCTGTCTTTTGTGTGGTGCCATTTTTCCAAATTATTTCTCAATGACCTCCTCTCCTTTTGATAATCGTCATTTGGTGCTCAAGCAGGCATGATCAAGGATGAGTCCCAAATTGCACCACCCTATTCCCTACGTAGTGCACTGGGCCCTGGTCAAAAGTAGTGCACTAAATAGGGAATAGGGTGCCATTTGGGATGCATACATAGTCTACCCCTGTGTTATAAATGCCAAGGCAAGGTGCCTTAATCCTTCATGGGACAGTTCCTCTCTTCCATCTCTGTTCCCGCTCTCTCTCTCTCTTCTCTCCTCTCTCTCTCTTCCCTCTCTCTCTTCTCTTCTCTCTGTCTCTCTTCCCTCTCTCTCTCTTCTCTTCTCTCTCTCTCTTCCCTCTCTCTCTTCTCTTCTCTCTCTCTTCCCTCTCTACCTCTTCCCTCTCTATCTCTCTATCTCTCTCTCTCCTCTCTTCTCTCTCTCTCTCTTCCCTCTCTCTCTCTTCTCTTCTCTCTCTATCTCTTCCCTCTCTCTCTCTTCCCTCTCTCTCTTCTCTTCTCTCTCTCTTCCCTCTCTACCTCTTCCATCTCTCTATCTCTCTCTCTCTTCTCTTCTCTCTCTTTCTTCCCTCTCTCTCTCTTCCCTCTCTCTCTCTTCTCTTCTCTCTCTCTCTCTTCCCTCTTCTCTCTCTCTTCCCTATTTCTCTCTTCCCTCTCTCTCTTCTCTTCTCTCTCTCTTCACTCTATCTCTTCCCTCTCTATCTCTTCTCTCTCTCTTCTCTTCTCTCTCTGTTCTCTTCTCTCTCTCTCTTCCCTCTCTCTCTCTTCCCTCTCTCTCTTCCCTCTCTCTCTCTTCCATCTCTCTCTCTTCCCTCTCTCTCTCTTCCATCTCTCTCTCTTCCCTCTCTCTCTTCCCCCTCTCTCTCTTCCATCTCTCTCTCTCTCTCTCTCTCTCTCTTCCCTCTCTCTCTCTTCCCTCTCTCTCTTCTCTTCTCTCTCTCTTCTCTCTCTCTTCCCTCTCTCTCTTCCCTCTCTCTCTCTTCCCCCTCTCTCTCTTCCCTCTCTCTCTCTTCCCTCTCTCTCTCTTCCCTCTCTCTCTCTTCTCTCTCCTCTCCCTCCTCCATTCAGGTGCTAGTCATTTATCTTAGTTAATATCAGGCGCTGGATGCCAGCTGGGTACAACAGCGCGTCATCTCTGAGATGAGGAGAGGAGAGTGATGGTGGGGTGATGGTGGAGGGGGTGGTGGTGATGGTGTGGGGGGATGGTGGGGTGATGGTGGGTGATGGTTGGGTGGGGGGAGTTGACTTACTTTATGTAAGACAAGAGTCCTTTTGTTTTAGCAGTCTGAAGGCCCCCGTCTTAGTTTCCCAGGTGTACTCCCAAATGGCACCCTGTTCCCTATATAGTGCACTAACTTTTGACCAGGGCCCATATGGGCCCTAGTTCACTATATAGGGAATAGGGTTCCATTCGGGTGGTAGCCAGAGTTAACGGGGACCCAGGAGTAGGCCTGTAATTGGCCTATTTAGCCTGTTTAGCATGTGAATTGAGATCTAGTGAAGCATGTCTGAGTCTGTTGTGAGAACCCCAGTGACTGGAATTCCGATCAGGGCAAACACTTTCTCTACTTGATCAACTACACTAATTAGTTCAGTCGCTGGGAAGTTTGAACAAGTTCATCCGTAAAGTTGGTGAAATCTTTTCTTGTGCTCGTACAAACTCCTGTGTACACTAGTACACTTGTCTCCTCTCATCGCCCAGCAGGAAAATTCCAGTCCATCTTCTGCTCGTTCCTTCTTGTTTCTTTCATAATAATTTAACGAACCTACACGCACTTGTTGTTGGTGAATCATTTAACTTGATTAGGAGAACAATGTTAGTCGGTGCAGAGTTTAATCAAGAGATATGATGGCTTCTCGGGGTAAGTGGACTACGTTCACGGGGAGTTGAGATAAGACACTAGTTACTCAGTATCAGACGGAGCTGTCAGTTCAGGGGTCATCTGGGGCTTTTTAGTGGACTACGTCCTGATATGGATACTACCTTGTTGTTTTCGTTATCAAGGTAATTTATAAATGTATATCTGTTGCGGTAGGTTATTAAATATGTAGATTGAAATTAAAAACTTTAATTACATTTGTTGTTCATTTTGTTTCTTAGGGTTGGGATTCAAGTTTAGAAGTAAAACGTAAAGGTCTGCATGTGCTGAAACTGAAAAACCTTGACAATGTATTTTATTTATTCCAACCTTGTGATTATTTTAATTATCTTCAAATAGTTTGTCTTGTGTATAATTACTTTATTTTTCAGGGTCCTATTATTCCAAAACCTGTCATTTACGTTTAATAATCCTTCATTTAAGTGCATCTTTAAAACGACCACAAATGGAAACGTGCTGCTGCCGATTCAGGCCAAATGTTACTTCATGTTTCTACATTTTACTGTAAATGTGTGAGGATTGTAATTTTCTGAGCCGCTCATTTCACGCACCTCGACCTGACGTCACACTGGAGTACACTGTGACGGGTACATTACGTTTAGCGACTGGTGTGTTCCTATCCTGTGTTTTTTTGTCTGTTAACGTGTCTCTGTCCTGTCCTGTGTGTTACAGCCGAGTCTCCTGGCAGGAGAGATGGGCATGGGCAGTCCTGGGGCGGTGTCGCCCACCAAGCCTGGATCCCAGTATTACCAGCACTACAACAACAACAACCCTCGCCGGAGGCCACTGCACAGCGACAACATGGGTGAGCTCAGCTCCCGACCCTCACACCACTCCACCAGGCTCTTAATCTCGCTGTTCTTCTCTTCTCTTCCTCCTCCTCTTCCTCCTCCTTCTCCTCCACCACCTCTTCCTCCTCCTCTTCTTCTTCCTCATCCTCCTCCACCACCTCTTCCCCCTCCTCTTCTTCTTCCTCCTCCTCCACCACCTCTTCTTCCTCTTCCTCCTCCTCCTCCACCACCTCTTCCACCACCTCTTCCTCCTCCTCCACCACCTCTCCCTCCTACCCCTCTCCCTGTGGTCTCTCTCTCCCTCCCCTCTCCCTGTGGTCTCTCTGGACGTGCGTTCGAGAGGGCAGTTGAACAGCCTAAGAGACATTTGCTTCTGTATGTGTCATGTCACCATCACTCTATACACAGAAGAACGCTACCTGTTGGGTCATAATGTGATATGTAGCACAATAACACTTTTTACACATTCAGTTTCACAAAGTGACTTCACCAAAGTATAGTTAACTTATAATTAATGTAATATCAGAACTGATTCTATTTTAATATCAAAGCTGTTTAAAAAATAAATAAATATATTGGTCATGAACTATCACACAAATTGTGTGTTCAACATACATAGCTTTTTAATTAATATGATCCATTCTACGTATCCAAAGTCAGTCAGACTTCTTGGAAAGCCAAACGCTTCCGTGTGACGTTGTTTGGGTGGAAAACCTGAAAGAGGAAATTATAAATAAAGTAGACAGATATCAGGCCTTGAGAGGTGTCAGCCTTGAGAGGTGTCAGCCTTGAGAGGTGTCAGCCTTGAGAGGTGTCATCCTTGAGAGGTGTCAGCCTTGAGAGGTGTCATCCTTGAGAGGTGTCAGCCTTGAGGGGTGTCAGCTTTGAGAGGTGTCAGCCTTGAGGGGTGTCAGCCTTGAGAGGTGTCAGCCTTGAGAGGTGTCAGCCTTGAGAGGTGTCAGCCTTGAGAGGTGTCATCCTTGAGAGGTGTCAGCCTTGAGAGGTGTCAGCCTTGAGAGGTGTCATCCTTGAGAGGTGTCAGCCTTGAGAGGTGTCAGCCTTGAGAGGTGTCAGCCTTGAGAGGTGTCATCCTTGAGAGGTGTCAGCCTTGAGAGGTGTCAGCCTTGAGAGGTGTCAGCCTTGAGAGGTGTCAGGCCTTGAGAGGTGTCAGCCTTGAGAGGTGTCAGCCTTGAGAGGTGTCAGCCTTGAGAGGTGTCAGGCCTTGAGAGGTGTCAGCCTTGAGAGGTGTCAGCCTTGAGAGGTGTCAGCCTTGAGAGGTGTCAGGCCTTGAGAGGTGTCAGCCTTGAGAGGTGTCATCCTTGAGAGGTGTCAGCCCCCAATTAGAACTGTTATGGTGACCGTGTTACCGCCACACCGCCAGTCACGAGTCATGACCGCGGTCAAATTCCACGTGACGGTTGAGTAACAGTAACTAGGCTTCTCCAAAACTGTGCTCCGATGCTGCTGATGGTCATTAGTAGCCTACCAAACTTGCTAACGGCCAGTCGCTAACTGCCTGGTGCTCGGCGCTCTATTGTCCCTCTAATCACTCTGACGTCATTGCAAATGCGATCGAAAAAAATCGAATCAAACAGTTAATGAGAGCCCTGGCATTCAGAGTTTGAGCGGAATAGGATCACCCGTTGCTCAGTAAGAGTTAGCTATTCATAGCTGGTTGATGCATGGAATTAAATAACTATTCCTATATATGCCCGTGTTGCACTACATTTCTATAGGCTATGCTATGTAAAAACAGCTTTCTATTGGCTAGGCCTTGATATATTTATTTCTCAACTTTCTTTAATGTTAAGCACGTTGCTTCGCTTTACAACCGGAGTAGCCTACCTGGGCGTCATGAAAATGAACCCGCGCGAAAAAAGCGTCCTCCATTCGCTATTCTGGTGCATTACAGATTGTCTTTTTTCAGCCCCCTGCTCCTGTTCTGACAGCTGCATGATAATGGTCCATTCTAAATCAAAAACTAATTTCACACATATATCATTTTAGTGTATGTAAAGACAAGATTAAATTGAGAATAGTCTGCTGGGTCGCATGCATCAGCCCACAGGCCTATATGGACGAGCCTGTCACACTTCATATGCAATGTAGGCTATGGGATGGTAGCTAGCTAAGTGCACCGACGCAATGCTACACAACACTACTGCCTCCAAGCGAGCTAACCACTGTAGCTAGTATTGACATTATAATTACGTCACAATGGATTAGCTAGTTTCCATTAAACAGCTGCCTGTGTTAGCTGCTGAGGTAGTGCAGTGTCCTTAGCTAGCTAGCTAGATGTGTTGTGCTAGCTAACATATATGCTTACGTTGGCTAGCTAGCTAAATATTGGGCTATGGGCTGGCACTGGCAGTGTGTTGTTTCTTCATCATCTTGCTAGGTAGTTATCTAGCTGTGGCCATCTGGCTGGTATTAACAAGGGCTTTCTACAAAATAGCAACATTAGTGCAGATAGCTTGCAATCTAGACCATAAGCAATATGCATAGATACAGTGCCTTGCAAAAGTATTCATCCCCCTTGGCGATTGTCTTATTTTGTTGCATTACAACCTGTAATTTAAATTTATTTTTTATTTGGATTTCATGTAATGGACATACACAAAATAGTCCAAATTGGTGAAGTGAAATGAAAAAAAATAACTTGTTTAAAAAAATTCAAAAAAATCAATAACGGAAAAGAAAAGTGGTGCAATCTGAAAATAGTTTGATGGTGAGAATATTATCAAGTGCTAGTCAAATTGTGAATGAGAGATTGATGAAGTGTGTGCAGCCTGCGCAAGAGACAGAGCAGAGTGCCTTTCATTAGACTTTATTCAAATCAAATTAGTCGCATCATGCAGCCTTAGAATGTATTAGAAATCAAAACAAATAGCCGAAGGTTTGTGTCATCACTAAAGTTGCATAAATAACTCTAAATTAAGCAAATTATCACTTTGTTAACCGCCGAACAAAGAATAGCCACGTGTGTGTGCACTCCATCAGAAAACGTTTGGGGAAAATATCCTTTCTATTTTATTCAGCAATGTTCAATTGTATTCTTCTTACTATAAAATAATATAAAATAATGCCATGGGAATTATCAGCAAATCTTGTCTGCTAATGTAGCCCACAGCCATATGGCATAGCCAGATCAGGGCCTATCATGAGGACGACTCAGAAAATATGCTATTCTGTTCTTCTGAAATAGGCTACATTTTCTTTATATCATAATGTTTCTTTAGACCTGCCTAAAATAAATGATGGATTTATTGTGACGGTTTAGGCTATATTAAATTAAGTTATTATACTTTTTTTAATGCAGCTGTTTTCAAAGGTCCACATCAGTGGCTTGTAGGCTATGCGTGGAAGCCAGGAGATGCTAAATGTGTTTATGTTAATTAACGGTCAATTACCGTGAGACCGGCAGTTATTTGCATGACAGTTACCGGCTGACAAAATGTCCTACCCCCAATATAAAGTGAATTATTTTGTGTTTTGTGATAGCTATATTTGTAGTTTTACTTGGTTGTATGTTGTCGTGTTAAGGCTTCCTTATTTAGCCATGCTCAAAAAGCTATTTGTGAAGCGGCTTGATCAGTCATTGAGTTTGTTCAGTCTTGATCGTGTGACTTAAAAAATAAAATAATGAGGTTATCAATAAAAATGTGACACTGAACTGTGTTTAATTCTTGTGTTTTCAGAGGTCCATACAAAGAAAGTTCGGAAAGTTCCCCCCGGTTTGCCTTCCTCAGTAAGTCATATTTTATTTGATTTTAATGCTGTGTTGAACTGTGGCTTGAAATAATTGTACACACACACACATTTTTATTCCTATAAGTATCTCTATTTTTAGTATAGTGGGGTCCGAAATTATTGACACCCTTGATGAAGATCAGTAATAATGACTGAATAAAATGAATCATTCAAATACTGAGCTATATTGTATGGGGGGGAAAATGATATTATTTTATACTAATACAATTGCTCAGAGAAAGAGATTTTATTTAACAAGTAACCATTTCTTTTTTTCGAAAAGGTAGGGGTACAATTTTTTGACACCCCTAAAGGTTCTTATAAATAAAGTAGTCAAAGGTTTAGTATTTGGTCCCATATTCCAATGACTACATCAAGCTTGTGACTCTACAAACTTGTTGGATGCATTTGCTGTTAGTTTTGGTTGTGTTTCAGATTATTTTGTGTCCAATAGAAATGAATTGTAAATAATGTATTGTGTCATTTTGGAGTCACTTTTATTGTAAACAAGAATATAATATGTTTCTAAACACTTCTACATTAATGTGGATGCTACCACGATTACGGATAATCCTGAATGAATCGTGAATAATGATGAGTGAGAAAGTTAAAAGGTCAAAGATCATACCCCCAAGAAATGCTAACTTCTCACCATTACCAGGGGAGGTTAGCATGTCTTGTGGCTATGATATTTGACCTTCTAACTTTCTCACTCATCATTATTCACGATTCATTCAGGACTATCCGTAATCGTGGTAGCATCCACATTCATGTAGAAGTGTTTAGAAACATATTCTATTCTTGTTTAAAATAAAAGTGACTCCAAACTGACACAATACATTATTTACCATTCATTTCTATTGAACACAAAATAATCTGAAAACAACCAAAACGACCTGCAAATGCATCCAACAAGTTTGTAGAGTCACAAGCTTGATGTAGTCATTGCGTTCTAGGAATATGGAACCAAATACTACACTTTTGACTACTTTATTTATAGAAATATTTAGAGGTGTGAATAATTTTGACCCATACCTTTCTTTGAGCAATTGTATTAGTATAAAATAATATAAATCATTTTTTTTGTTGCTGCATACAATATAGCTCAGTATTTTATTGATTTATTTTATACAGTCATTATTTCTCATCATTATCAAGGGTGTCAATAATTTCAGACCCCACTGTATATTACATAGACTATATTATGCGATATACATTAAATATATTATAAACTATATCAGACCTCCTAATGGCATGGTTTCTTGCACTGAATTCAAATACTCCTCTGAAAGAAATACACACCGCCGACATACCTTTTGAAAAGCTGTGACTTTTGCGAATAGTAGAAACAGCTTGCTATTATTTCCGTAAGTCCAGGAGAGGACATTGTATGGACATTGAGATGGCTATTGTTTAAGGCTTATGCCCACTTAATTGGAAGTTAATGATGCTAAAATGTATGGCTTGTCATGAGAAGGCCTTTGCTGCAGTCTCTAAGCTCTGTGGGAGACTGGGAGTCTATGGCAGTAGGTTTGTGTTGCATTGTCCTTGGTTTGGGAGAAAAGGAGCATGGAATAAATCCTTCCCAAAGAAGCATTTGGGGAAAGCCAATGTTGTTAATCTTTTGTTATGCCTCAAGTGATGTCATAAGGGATACTTATTCCACTATCTAGATAAACATATTAGGAGCTGATTTCTTCTTCAGGTTCAGAGTAGAATAGAGAAGACAAATCTCGGCCGTTTGAATGAATTGAGATCTGAAACCCCGTTTGAATGTATTGAGATCTGAAGCCCCGTTTGAATGTTTTGAGATCTAAGGCCCGTTTTGTTGCCACCAGGGTGGAGTATTCACGACAGGTTCTTTTTCTGTCTCGTTGTCAACTGAAAGCAGATTTTACGGTTTATATTTTTGTTGTGGTTGTTGGGGCTTTGGCCTGAGAATGCCTTGTCTTGGCCAGTATGACAGCCTCGCTGAAAGACGTTTTCATGCATTTGGCATTTTTCCAAGGCCTGTTACCGTTAAAGCTCTGACTCAGTATTTACTGAAAGTTTTGTGTCAGTTTGTGTCTTTCTTTCTGACATAACTTTTTAATTTCTCCTGAAATGTCCCTTTATCTATTTTTGCGATGCTTTTTTGTTTTCGGTGTCAAATGCATTCCCCCACTAGACTTGCAAAGGGCACAGCTGGGTTCCGTGCATGTCATTTTGTTCAACAAAGATTACCAAGACCTTTGCTGTAATCCGACATTTGCTGGCGTGGATAAATTATATTACAATCAAATACTATTTATTTTCAACAGGGAAGTGTATCCAATCAATAATACCACCACTGGGTTAGTAAGCTTACATATTAAATATTAAATCGTTACAAATTCTAAAACATACTCAGGCCTAGATGGAAAGATGCCAGTAATGCCGAGTCAAAAACCTTTTTCTTCCCGTAAAGCTATTGATGCCATACCATGTGTTAAAATTATACTGACTTTTAACAATGTACTAAATTTGATAGTCAATCAATGGATCTCAATTTGACATATCTACTACGGTATTGTATCATTGATTTAGATTGTTATCGTATCTATCATATTTCATTTATAAAGACTTTGTTGATCGTCATTTTAGAAATACATTTATTTCTTACGTAGGTACATTTGTATAATTAAAATAGACAGATATTTGATTTGATTTGATATTTCTTTTATTTAAGACATATAAACAAAACATATCCATTTTGTACTGCACAATGTCTGATGGATAGCACATGAATTGAACATGCTTTCCCTGGTCTCCTCTCAGGACGTTTTTTTCAGGTCTAACAGCTGAACCTGTTGTTATATAAAAGGTGTGAAAGCTATATATATAGGCTATCGTTTGTGTTTTTTGTTGTGCAAATCTTTGATCATTTGCATGGTAACGTAGGTGTAGCATTGAGTCCAGATGCACTTCAAATCAAATGAAATCAAAGTGTACCTGCTGATATTCTTCCTTTCTCTTAAAATCTATCCAACTTTTCTGTATTGTCCGTTATTACAAAATGAATAAAGAGTGATGGCCTGTGTCTTAAGCGTCCACCTTTTTCATCAGTGGCCAAAAAACCATTGTATGTATCAATGATCTTCCCCTGACCTCGCTGGTACCTACACTGATTTCTTGTTCTTTTTTTTTCTTATACAAAAAAAATCCACTCCTGGATCTTTCTTTCTCTATTATAGTATGCCAAAATGTGTTTGTTAGTGAAGTTGATTTACTTAAAGAACAATTGTGCTGTCACTAGAGAGAAACCTTGGAATGATGTGGTAATAAATCAAGAGAAAACTAGTTTACATTAGCAGGGTGCAGTTTGTCCTCCCCATAGAATGATGACACAGCCCCTCTAGTAATTTAATAGGATCTATATGGTTGTTTGTCCTTTAATTCATTTGTTTCATGGTGTTTTAGAGACAGAGATTTTTTAAATCAATTATTCAGACTATGTTATTATACTTTCCTTCTTTATTTGTTTGTTTCACAAGATCGAGAATGTTGCTAGAGTTTTCCCCCTGACATTTGGCAGTTGGTCGTTGACATAATGGACTATTACACTGAGTGACTCATAGGATTTTATTGGTAATTGGGAAATATTAATTTGTTTTGTAATTTGGAAAAAACTAAACCTTGATAAAAATGAAAAAGGCAGCAAATGTTTTCACCGTCACCTGGGATTCTAGGACATTCTTGAATATACATGTCATTTTCCTAACCTTTGTGGCGATCGATTGATTTCCGTTGTATAAATAAATTGATGGAAAAAGGAATACCTTTGATCAATAATCCATATTAGACAGTGTCTTTGTATTGAGGGGTTGCAGACAGACTGACAATATATAATCATTCATTAGATAGAGATGGTTAGATAGCTTTAGCTCAGTCTAGGACAACAGTCTAACTCTTTCACATCAGGGCTAATATTATGTCTTATTTCTGTGAGTTCCTGTATCTCATGTTGTTCAAAGTGGAGAGAGTTAATTAAATGAGGTCTAGCGGAAGGTACAATAGCGATCCTGGATAGTTTTCCGTGAGCTTTCCTGCCCCCTCCAGCCCTGTGTTGGGCATTACAGCTCATTATCCATCATTCTCCATCTGTCTCAATTTTATTACCCATGTGCTTTTGTGTTTTGACCTCTCTGTCTGTCTGCCTGTCTGTCTGTCTGTCTGTCTGTGCGTCTGTCTGTCGGGAAGGTCTGTCTGCTTGTCTGTCTGTCTGGATTGTCACACACCTATTAATTACATCGGAGATTTCTCTCTCTATATATATAAAAAAAATGTTTTGCATTACATTTTATGATCAAATGTTTATCTACGTATGTTTTCGTTGAAATTAGCGTTCTTTTTATTTTATTGAGTCCACAATTGCATCACGTTCTGATTCAATCGATTGACATCATTACATTTGGCCATCAATTAATCCGGGAACCAAATCTCCTCATTCCCAATTTACTCCCCAGCGTAACAGATATTCAATAAACTTGTTTTTAGACCAATCTAAAGTCTAAGGAATGATCAAAGATCTGAATGGGACAACACAAGGTGTGAATATTCTGTTTAAGACATCATTTTACCTAGGCGTCACCACAGAAAATACTCCAATATCCTTGCTCTCAATGGGATTCTATGAGCGACATCTTTAGCATTGTTTCCTATAGGGTTTTGGTAATATGGTACAATAGCCATGTTTATATTATATTACAATAATATGGTACAATAGCCATGTTTTTTTATTTATTTTAATTATGAAGACAAAAATTGGTAGTTTGTGTTTTGTTGATAAAGGACCCCGTCCGCTGCAGGTTTATGTGCTCTCTGGGATAGTTGGACTGTCGTTTAACTGTGCTCTTGTGGTTTCACTAACACTGTTAGCATATGTCACGCTATGACATTATCGAGACAATGGAGAGAGCCCTGAGCCTGACACTGTGTGTGTATACCCTGTTCCCCTGCTCCCCAGACATGCAGTAAACTTAATTGTTTGCTAGTCCAGCTGGTCTCCTAGAATAAACCATAAGATCCATGTAATACACACATGCAGATGGGGGGGGGGGGACGACGACGAGGCAAATTAGAACATTGTTTGTTTGTTTTTTTAGTCAGACTGTGGTCCTGACAGTGGAGGTATGGAAAGCAGTGGGTGAGAAAAGAGGAGAGGGGTTTGTGGTATAGTTGTATTTTCAGGGTGATTGGGTGAATTGACAGGGAGCAGGCCGATACTTGGCCACAACCCAGAGGAAAGAGGGAGGAGAGGTGAGGGGGGAGAGGTGAGGGGGGAGAGGGGGAGAGGTGAGGGGGGAGAGGGAGGAGAGGTGAGGGGGGAGAGGGGTAGAGGTGAGGGGGGAGAGGGAGGAGAGGTGAGGGGGGAGAGGGAGGAGAGGTGAGGGGGGAGAGGGAGGAGAGGTGAGGGGGGAGAGGGAGGAGAGGTGAGGGGGGAGAGGGAGGAGAGGTGAGGGGGGAGAGGGAGGAGAGGTGAGGGGGGAGAGGGAGGAGAGCTGAGGGAGTAGAAGGAGGAGAGGTGAGGGGGAGAGGGAGGAGAGGTGAGGGGGGAGAGGGAGGAGAGGTGAGGGGGAAGAGGGAGGAGAGGTGAGGGGGGAGAGGGAGGAGAGGTGAGGGGGGAGAGGGAGGAGAGGTGAGGGGGGAGAGGGAGGAGAGGTGAGGGGGTAGAGGGAGGAGAGGTGAGGGGGTAGAGGGAGGAGAGGTGAGGGGGGAGAGGGAGGAGAGGTGAGGGGGTAGAAGAGTGAGGAGATGATTGAATGTCTCGGGTGCCTGCTGTCTCTTTGATGCTGCACAGACAGGAACGTAGTGGCACACACACACACACACACACACACACACACACACACACACACACACACACACACACACACACACACACACACACACACACACACACACACACACACACACACACACACACACACACACATAGAGAAAGGCTGGAAGCCATAGAGAGTTCCGTAGTCTAAATCCTATGGGCCCTGCTGTGAGGGTCCAACGCCCCTGGCCAGGATGAAGACTAAGAACACGATTATTTATCCTCCTGCTGCTTCTCAGGCGTGTCTTTGTGTGTGTGTGTGTGTGTGTGTGTGTGTGTGTGTGTGTGTGTGTGTGTGTGTGTGTGTGTGTGTGTGCGTGTGTGTGTGTGTGTTTCCAGGCCTGGGAAACACTGGGAAATATTGACACGTATGTGGTCCTCTGTAGCTCAATTGGTAGAGCACGGCGCTTGTAACGCCAGGGTAGTGGGTTCGATCCCTGGGACCACCCATACGTAAAAATGTATGCACGCATGACTGTATGTCGCTTTGGATAAAAGCGTCTGCTAAATGGCTTATTATTATTATTATTATTATTATTATTATTATTATTATAATCACGCTCCTATACTGTCACAGATTTTCCCAAATCCAAACGGAAATGATCTTTGGAACCACGTGTCCTTAACATTTTATCCCTCCCTCTCACTCTGCTTTTGTCATGGTCCTAGAAGTGTTGCTATCCATTAGAAGGAACATTTAGTTTTGTACTAACCCACATCCTTCCTATTCACATTTCTGTTGATATATTAATTCATTCATTCAGCATGGACTTGTTCATCGTCTCTTTAACAAATTACTTTTAGCTGTATTTTGTGTTAGGTGTGTGTCTGTGTAAATTGTATTTTCTCCAGGAACCCCAGTCAGTCAGTGTGTTATTTTAACGGTCTGTCAGCCAGTCAGGTCTCTTATTTATTTGAGGGAGGGAAGAGGGAGAGGGAGAGGGAGAGGGAGAGGGAGAGGGAGAGGGAGAGGTAAAATGGAGGAGTCACAAAGTGTACCAGAGGAGAATGTAGCATGAGGTGATCTCATAGTTCGACTAAAGGCTAGAATGAAAGAGAGAGGGAGAGAGAGAGAGAGAGAGGGAGGGAGGGAGGGAGGGAGGGAGAGAGAGAGCGACAGAGACAGACGGGGAGGGAGGGAGGGAGGGAGGGAGGGAGGGAGGGAGGGAGAGAGAGAGAGAGAGAGAGAGAGAGAGAGAGAGAGAGAGAGAGAGAGAGATTCAGAG
>NW_028165019.1:0-10000 GCF_964263955.1 Coregonus lavaretus
GTATTAAGCTATATAGAGTAGTGATGAAATAGGCAAGGCCTTGTATTAAGCCTGTATTAAGGTCTATAGAGTAGTGATGAATAGCAGGCCTGTATTAAGGTCTATAGAGTAGAGATGAATAGCAGCCTGTATTAAGGTCTATAGAGTAGAGATGAATAGCAGGCCTGTATTAAGGTCTATAGAGTAGTGATGAATAGCAGGCCTGTATTAAGGTCTATAGAGTAGAGATGAATAGCAGGCCTGTATTAAGGTCTATAGAGTAGTGATGAATAGCAGGCCTGTATTAAGGTCTATAGAGTAGTGATGAATAGCAGGCCTGTATTAAGGTCTATAGAGTAGTGATGAATAGCAGGCCTGTATTAAGGTCTATAGAGTAGTGATGAATAGCAGGCCTGTATTAAGGTCTATAGAGTAGAGATGAATAGCAGGCCTGTATTAAGGTCTATAGAGTAGTGATGAATAGCAGGCCTGTATTAAGGTCTATAGAGTAGTGATGAATAGCAGGCCTGTATTAAGGTCTATAGAGTAGTGATGAATAGCAGGCCTGTATTAAGGTCTGTAGAGTAGTGATGAATAGCAGGCCTGTATTAAGGTATATAGAGTAGTGATGAATAGCAGGCCTGTAATAAGGTCTATAGAGTAGCGATGAATAGCAGGCCTGTATTAAGGTCTATAGAGTAGTGATGAATAGCAGGCCTGTATTAAGGTCTATAGAGTAGAGATGAATAGCAGGCCTGTATTAAGGTCTATAGAGTAGTGATGAATAGCAGGCCTGTATTAAGGTCTATAGAGTAGTGATGAATAGCAGGCCTGTATTAAGGTCTATAGAGTAGTGATGAATAGCAGGCCTGTAATAAGGTCTATAGAGTAGTGATGAATAGCAGGCCTGTATTAAGGTCTATAGAGTAGAGATGAATAGCAGGCCTGTATTAAGGTCTATAGAGTAGAGATGAATAGCAGGCCTGTATTAAGGTCTGTAGAGTAGTGATGAATAGCAGGCCTGTATTAAGGTCTATAGAGTAGAGAAGAATAGCAGGCCTGTATTAAGGTCTGTAGAGTAGTGATGAATAGCAGGCCTGTATTAAGGTCTATAGAGTAGTGATGAATAGCAGGCCTGTAATAAGGTCTATAGAGTAGAGATGAATAGCAGGCCTGTATTAAGGTCTATAGAGTAGAGATGAATAGCAGGCCTGTATTAAGGTCTATAGAGTAGAGATGAATAGCAGGCCTGTATTAAGGTCTGTAGAGTAGTGATGAATAGCAGGCCTGTATTAAGGTCTATAAAGTAGAGATGAATAGCAGGCCTGTATTAAGGTCTATAGAGTAGTGATGAATAGCAGGCCTGTATTAAGGTCTATAAAGTAGAGATGAATAGCAGGCCTGAACCATAACTGTTTTTATAGTGCTCTGATTAATTCAGGTTATTAATAATACTGATTTACACCACAATTCAATCCTGAACCATAACTGTTTTAATAGTGCTCTGATTAATTCATGTTATTAATAATACTGATTTACACCACAATTCCATCCAGAATCATAACTGTTTTAATACTGCTCTGATTAATTCATGTTATTAATAATACTGATTTACACCACAATTCCATCCTGAACCATAACTGTTTTAATACTGCTCTGATTAATTCATGTTATTAATATTACCATCAATCCTAAACATTAGGACCTGGCATTAGTCGTTCCTGTTTACCATCAATCCTAAACACTAGGAAGCATTCCAGAATCTATAGTATAGGGATGTATTTCCCATCCAGGCAGTGTGCTTGTTTACGCTATCACAGCAGGATTGTGCTTTTATTCAGCCGTTTATAGACTAGCTATGTTTGTTATTCAAATGTGGGCTACGGCTCACAAGCATGTAGAACATGTTACCAACTGAATGTTCTCATCTGCATAATGGTAACGGCTGCAGATATTGGCCTATATCTACAGTGAGGGAAAAAAGTATTTGATCCTCTGCTGATTTTGTACGTTTGCCCACTGACAAAGAAATGATCAGTCTATAATTTTAATGGTAGGTTTATTTGAACAGTGAGAGACAGAATAACAACAAAAAAATCCAGAAAAACGCATGTCAAAAATGTTATAAATTGATTTGCATTTTAATGAGGGAAATAAGTATTTGACCCCCTCTCAATCAGAAAGATTTCTGGCTCCCAGGTGTCGTTTATACAGGTAACGAGCTGAGATTAGGAGCACACTCTTAAAGGGAGTGCTCCTAATCACAGCTTGTTACCTGTATAAAAGACACCTGTCCACAGAAGCAATCAATCAATCAGATTCCAAACACTCCACCATGGCCAAGACCAAAGAGCTCTCCAAGGATGTCAGAGACAAGATTGTAGACCTACACAACGCTGGAATGGGCTACAAGACCATCGCCAAGCAGCTTGGTGAGAAGGTGACAACAGTTGGTGTGATTATTCGCAAATGGAAGAAACACAAAATAACTGTCAATCTCCCTCGGCCTGGGGCTCCATGCAAGATCTCACCTCGTGGAGTTGCAATGATCAAGAGAACGGTGAGGAATCAGCCCAGAACTACACGGGAGGATCTTGTCAATGATCTCAAGGCAGCTGGGACCATAGTCACCAAGAAAACAATTGATAACACACTACGCCGTGAAGGACTGAAATCCTGCAGCGCCCACAAGGTCCCCCTGCTCAAGAAAGCACATATACAGTGTCACGATCGTCCAGAACAGATGAGGACCAAGGCGCAGCGTTGTAGGCAAACATACTCTTTAATTAGAGACACGATCAAAAACAACAAACGATACGTGACAGTTCACGGTCTAACATAAACAGACTTGAAACAAGATCCCACAAACACAAATGGGAAACAGACAGTTTAAATATGGCTCCCAATCAGAGACAACCAACGACAGCTGACACTCGTTGCCTCTGATTGGAAGCCACTCAGGCCAACATAGAAATACACATACTAGCTAAACAAATGAAATGCACACCCTGGCTCAACATACAAGTGTCCCCAGAGCCAGGGCGTAACAGTACCCCTCCCTAAAGGCGCGGACTCCGACCGCGCCCACCAAACACCACAGGGGAGGGACCGGGTGGGCACTCCGCTTAGGCGGCGGATCCGGCTCAGGGCCTGATCCCCGCTCCCTCTCCAACCCCCCAAAGTACCCCTGGTCCGGTCTGGCCCCGCTGGCCGGAGCTGGACTGCACACTGGTGGAGCGGATTGCTCTAGCTCCGGCGTGAAGCATCTGACCGGTGCCGGACCAGCCACCGGTGGAACAGGCACGGGCCGTGCCGTACTGACGACGCACACCACTGGCTTGGTGTGGGGAGCAGGAGCGGGCCGCGCCGGGCTGACGAAACGCACCACTGACTTGGTGCGGGGAGCAGGAGCGGGCCGGACCGGGCTGACGAAGCGCACCACTGACTTGGTGCGGGGAGCAGGAACGGGCCGTGCCGGGCTGACGAAGCGCACCACTGACTAGGTGCGGGGAGCAGGAACGGGCCGAGCTGGGCTGACGAAACGCACCACTGACTTGGTGCGTGGAGCAGGAATGGGCCGGACCGGGCTGACGACACGCACCACTGACTTGGTGCGGGGAGCAGGAACGGGCCGCGCCGGGCTGACGAAACGCACCACTGACTTGGTGCGGGGAGCAGGAACGGGCCGTGCCGGGCTGACGACGCGCACCACTGACTTGGTGCGAGTGGCAGGAACAGGCCGGACCGTACTGGGAACACACACCACTGGCCCTACGTGGGGATCAGGAACAGGCCGGACCGGACTGGCAACACACGCCAGTACCTCTCGCCGTGCCTCTACATCCTCCTTCCCCCTGGTGACCAGTGACTCCCGTAACCTGGCGGCCTCCTGCTGCCCCGTCGTCCATGGCGTTAGCCCCCCCCCTAAAAAATGTATGGGCTTGTCTCTCCCCCGTGCTTATGGCCTCCATCCCTCCTGCCAGACTCTCACTCATCTCCTCCCAGGTCCATCCTCTCTCCTCGTCACGCTGCTTGATCCAGTCGAGGTGGGATCTTCTGTCACGATCGTCCAGAACAGATGAGGACCAAGGCGCAGCGTTGTAGGCAAACATACTCTTTAATTAGAGACACGATCAAAAACAACAAACGATACGTGACAGTTCACGGTCTAACATAAACAGACTTGAAACAATATCCCACAAACACAAATGGGAAACAGACAGTTTAAATATGGCTCCCAATCAGAGACAACCAACGACAGCTGACCATTTTTGCCTCTGATTGGGAGCCACTCAGGCCAACATAGAAATACACATACTAGCTAAACAAATGAAATGCACACCCTGGCTCAACATACAAGTGTCCCCAGAGCCAGGGCGTGACATACAGGCCCGTCTGAAGTTTGCCAATGAACATCTGAATGATTGAGAGGAGAACTGGGTGAAAGTGTTGTGGTCAGATGAGACCAAAATCGAGCTCTTTGGCATTAACTCAACTCGCTGTGTTTGGAGGAGGAGGAATGCTGCCTATGACCCCAAGAACACCATCCCCACCGTCAAACATGGAGGTGGAAACATTATGCTTTGGGGGTGTTTTTCTGCTAAGGGGACAGGACAACTTCACCGCATGAAAGGGACAATGGACAGGGCCCTGTACCGTCATATCTTGGGTGAGAACCTCCTTCCCTCACCAGGGCATTGAAAATGGGTCATGGATGGGTATTCCAGCATGACAATGACCCAAAACACACGGCCAAGGCAACAAAGGAGTGGCTCAAGAAGAGGCACAATAAGGTCCTGGAGTGGCCTATCCAGTCTCCAGACCTTAATCCCATAGAAAATATGTGGAGGGAGTTGAAGATTCGAGTTGCCAAACGTCAGCCTCGAAACCTTAATGACTTGGAGAAGATCTGCAAAGAGGAGTGGGACAAAATCCCTCCTGAGATGTGTGCAAACCTGGTGGCCAACTACAAGAAACGTCTGACCTCTGTGATTTGCCAACAAGGGTTTTGCCACCAAGTACTACAGTGGGGGAAAAAAGTATTTAGTCAGCCACCAATTGTGCTAGTTCTCCCACTTAAAAAGATGAGAGAGGCCTGTAATTTTCATCATAGGTACACGTCAACTATGACAGACAAATTGAGAAAAAAAATTCCAGAATTTTTTTGATTAATTCATTTGCAAATTATGGTGGAAAATAAGTATTTGGTCACCTACAAATAAGCAAGATTTCTGCCTGTAACTTCTTCTTTAAGAGGCTCCTCTGTCCTCCACTCGTTACCTGTATTAATGGCACCTGTTTGAACTTGTTATCAGTATAAAAGACACCTGTCCACAACCTCAAACAGTCACACTCCAAACTCCACTATGGCCAAGACCAAAGAGCTGTGAAAGGACACCAGAAACAAAATTGTAGACCTGCACCAGGCTGGGAAGACTGAATCTGCAATAAGTAAGCAGCTTGGTTTGAAGAAATCAACTGTGGGAGCAGGTATTAGGAAATGGAAGACATACAAGACCACTGATAATCTCCCTCGATCTGGGGCTCAACGCAAGATCTCACCCTGTGGGGTCAAAATGATCACAAGAACGGTGAGCAAAAATCCCAGAACCACACGGGGGGACCTAGTGAATGACCTGCAGAGAGCTGGGACCAAAGTAACAAAGCCTACCATCAGTAACACACTACGCCGCAAGGGACTCAAATCCTGCAGTGCCAGACGTGTCCCCCTGCTTAAGCCAGTACATGTCCAGGCCCGTCTGAAGTTTGCTAGAGTGCATTTGGATGATCCAGAAAAGGATTGGGAGAATGTCATATGGTCAGATGAAACCAAAATATAACTTTTTGGTAAAAACTCAACTCGTCGTGTTTGGAGGACAAAGAATGCTGAGTTGCATCCAAAGAACACCATACCTACTGTGAAGCATGGGGGTGGAAACATCATGCTTTGGGGCTGTTTTTCTGCAAAGGGACCAGGACGACTGATCCGTGTTAAGGAAAGAATGAATGGTGCCATGTATCGTGAGATTTTGAGTGAAAACCTCCTTCCATCAGCAAGGGCATTGAAAATGAAACGTGGCTGGGTCTTTCAGCATGACAATGATCTCAAGCACACCGCCCGGGCAACGAAGGAGTGGCTTCGTAAGAAGCATTTCAAGGTCCTGGAGTGGCCTAGCCAGTCTCCAGATCTCAACCCCATAGAAAATCTTTGGAGGGAGTTGAAAGTCCGTGTTGCCCAGCGACAGCCCCAAAACATCACTGCTCTAGAGGAGATCTGCATGGAGGAATGGGCCAAAATACCAGCAACAGTGTGTGAAAACCTTGTGAAGACTTACAGAAAACGTTTGACCTGTGTCATTGCCAACAAAGGGTATATAACAAAGTATTGAGAAACTTTTGTTATTGACCAAATACTTATTTTCCACCATAATTTGCAAATAAATTCATAAAAAATCCTACAATGTGATTTTCTGGATTTTTTTTTCTCATTTTGTTTGTCATAGTTGACGTGTACGTATGATGAAAATTACAGGCCTCTCTCATCTTTTTAAGTGGGAGAACTTGCACAATTGGTGGCTGACTAAATACTTTTTTCCCCACTATATGTGCTGGCTTGAGCAGGGGGACCTTGCGTGCGCTGCAGGATTTTAATCTACGACGGCGTAGTGTGTTACTAATGCTGTTCTTTGAGACTGTGGTCCCAGCTCTCTTCAGGTCATTGACCAGGTCCTGCTGTGTAGTTCTGGGCTGATCCCTCACCTTCCTCATGATCATTGATGCCCCACGAGGTGAGATCTTGCATGAAGCCCCAGACCGAGGGTGATTGACCGTCATCTTGAACTTCTTCCATTTTCTAATAATTGCGCCAACAGTTGTTGCCTTCTCACCAAGCTGCTTGCCTATTGTCCTGTAGCCCATCCCAGCCTTGTGCAGGTCTACAATTTTATCCCTGATGTCCTTACACAGCTCTCTGGTCTTGGCCATTGTGGAGAGGTTGGAGTCTGTTTGATTGAGTGTGTGGACAGGTGTCTTTTATACAGGTCACGAGTTCAAACAGGTGCAGTTAATACAGGTAATGAGTGGAGAACAGGAGGGCTTCTTAAAGAAAAACTAACAGGTGTCAGAAGGGAACCGATGTGGATGTGGTGGAGGAGTCAGGTGCAGGACACAGAGGTTAAGTCCAACAGACTTTAATAAACCAAAGTCAACTGACCAAAAATAACACGACCTCGACACAACAAGAGGCGAGGGAGAATTACGCAAACACGCGTAAACACTAAACATAAAACAAACAGAGTGCAAACATGTAGCTCCGAACAACATGACAGTGAAAACAACACACAATAATACTAACACAAAACAAGGAACTTAAAGGGAACGCAATCAACACACAATTGGCCACAGGTGATAAAGACAGACAAAAGCAATCGACTGCAGAAACATAGAGCGGTGGCAGCTAGTACTCCGGGGACGGCGCTCGCCGAAGCCTGCCCGAACCAGGAGGAGGAGCAGTCTCGGCCGAAACCGTGACAGTACCCCCCCCTTGACGCGCGGCTCCAGCCGTGCGCCGACCCCGGCCTCGGGGACGGCCAGGAGGACGCGGACCCGGGCGCTTGGGATGCCCATGGTGAAACTCAGTCAGGAGGGATGGATCGAGGATGTCCCTCCTGGGCACCCAGAACCGTTCCTCCGGACCGTACCCCTCCCACTCCACAAGATACTGGAGACCACTCATCCGGCGCCTTGAGTCCAAGATGGTCCGGACCCTGTACACCGGGGCCCCCTCGATGTCCAAAGGGGGCGGAGGGGTCTCTCCTATCTCATCCTCTTGGAGTGGGCCAGCTACCACCGGCCTGAGAAGAGACACATGGAACGAGGGGTTAATATTTTTATACTCTATAGGCAGTTGTAACCTGTAACACACCTCGTTCAATCTTCTCAGGACTTTGAAGGGCCCCACAAACCGCCGACCCAGCTTCCGGCAGGGCAGGCGGAGGGGCAGGTTTCGAGTCGAGAGCCAGACTTGATCTCCCGGTGCGTACACCGGTCCCTCACTGCGGTGGCGGTCGGCGCTCGCCTTCTGTTGACGGATGGCACGCTGCAGATGGACATGGGCAGCGTCCCACGTCTCCTCCGAGCGCCGAATCCACTCGTCCACCGCAGGGGCCTCGATCTGGCTCTCGTGCCATGGTGCCAGGACCGGCTGATAACCTAAAACACACTGGAAGGGTGTTAAATTGGTGGAGGAGTGGCGGAGAGAGTTCTGGGCCATCTCTGCCCAGGGGATAAACCTAGACCACTCCTCCGGCCGGTCCCGGCAATAGGACCTCAAAAACCTACCCACATCCTGGTTGACACGTTCCACCTGCCCATTACTCTCTGGGTGGTACCCCGAGGTAAGGCTTACCGAGACCCCCAACCGTTCCATGAACGCCCCCCAAACTCTGGAGGTGAACTGGGGACCTCGGTCAGACACTATATCCTCGGGTACCCCATAGTGCCGGAAAACATGGGTGAATAGGGCCTCAGCGGTTTGTAGGGCAGTAGGGAGACCCGGCATGGGAAGGAGACGACAGGCCTTGGAAAACCGATCCACAACGACCAAAATGGTGGTATTCCCCTGGGAGGGGGGAAGGTCGGTTACGAAATCCACTGATAGGTGGGACCATGGTCGTTGTGGAACGGGCAGGGGATGTAGCTTACCCCTGGGCAAATGTCTAGGCGCCTTACACTGGGCACACACCGAGCAGGAGGAGACATAAACCCTCACATCCCTGGCTAACGTTGGCCACCAGTATTTCATGCTAAGACAGTGCAATGTCCGGCCAATACCTGGATGTCCAGAGGAGGGTGATGTATGAGCCCAATAAATAAGTCGATCACGAATCGCTGATCCCCTGTCCTGACTGGGTTCTGTGCTGATCCCCTGTCCTGACTGGGTTCTATGCTGATCCCCTGTCCTGACTGGGTTCTGTGCTGATCCCCTGTCCTGACTGGGTTCTATGCTGATCCCCTGTCCTGACTGGGTTCTATGCTGATCCCCTGTCCTGACTGGGTTCTATGCTGATCCCCTGTCCTGACTGGGTTCTATGCTGATCCCCTGTCCTGACTGGGTTCTATGCTGATCCCCTGTCCTGACTGGGTTCTGTGCTGATCCCCTGTCCTGACTGGGTTCTATGCTGATCCCCTGTCCTGACTGGGTTCTGTGCTGATCCCCTGTCGTGACTGGGTTCTATGCTGATTTCCTGTCGTGACTGGGTTCTATGCTGATCCCCTGTCCTGACTGGGTTCTATGCTGATCCCCTGTCCTGACTGGGTTCTATGCTGATCCCCTGTCGTGACTGGGTTCTATGCTGATCCCCTGTCCTGACTGGGTTCTGTGCTGATCCCCTGTCGTGACTGGGTTCTATGCTGATCCCCTGTCCTGACTGGGTTCTGTGCTGATCCCCTGTCCTGACTGGGTTCTATGCTGATCCCCTGTCCTGACTGGGTTCTATGCTGATCCCCTGTCCTGACTGGGTTCCATGCTGATCCCCTGTCCTGACTGGGTTCTGTGCTGATCCCCTGACCTCTGATCTCGGTCCCCAGCTGTACCATGAATGTATAAGAGGATCACATGGTCTGTGACCCAAATGGCATCCTATTCCATACATAGCACACTACTTTGGACCAGGTGCCATTTGGGACACAGTGGTTATAATGTAATGTCCTCTTATGAACTCTGACCTCTGTCCCCCAGCTGTACCCTGAGTGTGACCCTGGAGAAGGCCACCCTATTGGCTCATAGCCACGGCCTGCCCCCACGATGCATCATGCTGACGTCATGAGGATGCTGAGCTAGTCCTCCTGTAGCTCAGTTGGTAGAGCATGGCGCTTGCAACGTCAGGGTTGTGGGTTCGATTCCCACGGGGGGGGGGCAGTATGATGTGCAACTCAATATTAGGAAGGTGTTCTTAATGTTTTGTACACTCAGTGTAATACAGTGCATTCGGAAATTATTCAGACACCTTGACTTTTTCCA